>NW_026852858.1:0-98806 GCF_026571515.1 Ruditapes philippinarum
ATTTTATTACAGGTTTTATTCTTGATAAAATAAATATGAGCCGCGTCATGACAAAACCAACGTAATGCGTTTGCGACCATCATGGATCCAGACCAGCTTGCGCATCCGCGCAGTCTGATCAGGATCCATGCTGTTTGCTATCAGTTTCACTACATGTTATAGGGTTTGTAAGCGAACAGCATGGATCCTGATCAGACTGCGCGGATGCGCAGGCTGGTCTGGATCCATGCTGGTCGCAAACCCATTATGTTGGTTTTGTCGTGACACGGCTCATATATAAACATCATCAAAGTGTTTATTGTTGGAAATCCCACCACTACATACATATGTGTTTAATATAGCTTGATTGTGATGGAACTTGAAAAAACTTTTTGTAAGTCTGTGGACCTTTCTCGAGTCCACTTGCATTTCTTAAAAAGATCCTATCCCATGCATAAAATACAACCAAGAACAACCACAACAACGACAGCAGTAAAGCCAGTAATGCAGTAGCATCCAAATTTAATTCGCCCATGTCTGCCTGCCTAGGAAAACTTTAATTTGCTGGTTTTTGCTGGGTGATGGATTCGTGAAATGTCGTCCTTCCATGTAGATCTTTGTGCCGAAAGCCGCTCTTCCTTGTGCTCATGTTTTTTTTTTCAACATTTAAAATTAAATTATTTTAATTTAGAAATCACGAATGTGTTTATACAACTCTAATTATCGCGTTCCTGGACGACGATATATATAATTATATACTAGTAACCTACGCTTAGAAACTAAACATGTAAACAAATAGTAATTTAATGTTTGGAGTTGTTGACAAGTTTATTTCCAATATATGTAGTAAAAGTCCACCTTAAAAAAGTGAATTCATAGGTACAATAGCAAAAATACATTATTTAAATATTTATTTTTATGGTTGTAGAAACTGAAAGTACAAAAAAACCAACCTGTTGACATTTAGTCGGATTTGTTTAAAATTGAACATCAGTGGGCATACTTAAATTGCAAATTGTTGTCAGACATATTTTCAAGGATAAGAGTACCGGGACGCACATTAGATTTCAAATATATAAATTCGTTTTACATCATCTCTGTTTCTGTTTACATCTGAAACCAAGTGGTAGAACTACTTTCAATCCATATTGTTTATTATAGATAATAGCCGAGGCAGTTATATATAAAGGGAAGTAACCGCTTCAAAAAAGCGGACTTCTTTCGGCATTTGCAATTCATAGCATCATGGTCTGAAATTTCGCTACCATTATTTGTTTGGTCTGAGACCCAAACAAATAAAAACAATGATACTAGTGACATTTTGCGTTTATATTGCGACGTCACGAACGTTATTCTGTGGTATTATTGGCGTGCCCCTTGCTATTTGTCAACATATTGTATTGACTTTTTCATTCATATTGAGGACATGTTCCAATAAATCGTGAACGCAAATTAAAAGGTGTTGACAATAGAACAACAGTCAACGATTTTTTAACATCCCGCGTATATAAATCATGGTTAACGAGGATGCATTAATGAACAATACGAAATATACGTCGTACTGAGGTCATCTTGTATAAAGAAGTCTGATGGTTTATGTAACAATATGGTATGTAATGAAAGAAAAGATGTAAGATATGAAAAGAATATTCTCTATTTATTATAACGTATCATTACAATTAAAGCTCAAAAATAAGACACCCCATGAAGCTCGTGTAATCGTCCATTCTCAAAGCTGCGTCATGAGTTCATTCAGTCGTCTCAACCCAAACCTCATCTCCAATGCCAAGTTGAACTACAGCAGTTCCAGATCCTTGAACATAGTCTTTGTGAATACGAGAATTAGCCAACACTCCTTGAATGTTTCGACCATTTTTCATTCTTTGAAAAGTCATAAATTTTGAGTAGATCTTGGAAAAATGCTTAACTAGTAACTATATTCCTCCTACAATATATTTTATAAACCCCCCCCCCCCCCAAAAAAAAAAAAAAAAAAAAAAAAAAAAAAAAAAAAAAAAAAAAAAAAACAAAAAAAAAAACAAACCAACCATAAAGCTATACCTATTTTCACATTAATTCAGATTATGTGTCCTCAGTTCTTTATTGAAATTGAAAATGGCTGAACAAAATATACAAATATAGCAATATTCATTTTTGTATGTATAAAAATGTTGATTATAATGAGAAAATTAATTAATATTTATAAACTTACTTCAGCAGCATATAACTTTCATTCATTCCGTTGAAATGGGCAGGAAATAAACTTTTGACATTTGCTGATCTAATAAATAAACTTCCAATTTTAGATAAAGATATGATAGTAATTGTTGTCTACCTTTAAATGTTTCAGGTATAATTTTGTTGAAATTTCATACATGAGTCCAGCGTATTATTCTTTTTAAATTTAAAACAGCTTTAACTGGAGTAGATCTACATTTGGGTATATTTCGGTTCTAAAGACACCGATAGGAAAATGTATATTTGGTTATAGATTAGTGAAAGTACATATTAACGTCTAATCAACAGGGTCCATGTAAAAATGCAGTTCTGGGTTGGACTTCAACAAAGACCTCGCCTTTTTAAAAATACATTGACGTCTTTTTGACAAGTCTAATTCATAGGAACTCGAGAACGGGACCGCAGATTGCGGCGCATATTTTCGATCGTGTAACGGTTTTTAAAAACGTTTCTGCTACATCTAAATATCTTTAAGTATTATCCGAGCATATGGCCTCAAACAATATATTATCATTTGAACCCAATCTGTTACTTTTAAAACTGGTCAAATTTTACGGTATTATAAAAAAAGACAAGGAGTGACATCCGCCATTTGCCGCAACGTTCGGCATGAGCTTTCCCCCTTTGGCTTCACTTGATTACTCTTTTTTCAGAATTTTGTTCCCGTTATCGTTGTCAACTATCAGGTATCGTAACGGTTTATTGTTTACACGTATTGACATGCACTAGTGTTTGACGTATAGTCGGCATTATAACGGACGTATTCGTGTTATGATTTGTTTACATGGAGAAAACAGACACTTAAGTAATAGATTTTGCCTAACTGAAAAAAAGGAATATTACAACATGATCCATAGATAAATATTCAAGAGAGTACTAGAAAAATTAAAACAAGAATCAAGCATATCAAGGGGGGTAACTTACGCCGAACGTTGCGGCAAATGGCGGATGTCACTCCTTTTCTTTTTTCAATATACCGTAAATTTGACTGATTTTTAAATTAGCAGATTATATGAAATTGAGATAAGATAATTAAAGACCATCCGCTCGTATAATATAAAAAGATATTCAAAGGTCGGACAAGCAATATGTAAAGCTGGTACGGATTCGGATTTATGCGCCGCATTATGCGGTCCTGTTCCAGAGTTCCTATGGTCTAATTAGCTAGACTTATTTCTGGAATTTCCAGTATGTTCCAGAAAAGTGTGCTTATTAGGTTTTCGAAATCATAATATGATAAGTTATTCACTTTGTCCACCTTAACAAAATATGAAAATTAAAATATAATAAATTTGTTTTGATTGAAAATTTTTATTAAACCAAAACGGTGACAACTTTCATCCAAAATGGTGCAAAGAATGATGACAACGACAACTTCCTAGATGTAACAAAATAGAATTAACTTGTATAAAAGCCACCCGAGATTTAATCGAACGGTTGAAGTTTAGGCCTTCTTCATCTTCTTACAAAGATGCTGCAGCAATATAATTTCTAGCCGATACGATACTAAACAGAATAAACAAATCTAACACCATAAATACTAATTGCAAATGTAATTTCACCTGTTGAGTTTTTATTTTAGAAGGTCCTCATGTTTGTTTTTTAAATAAATATGTCAATTGTTTCTTATTTTGCATCGCCTACGCACTTTGTTGACATCTGTTCCATGTTCAATATCCGGGATATTTGGCACCGATGGAGAACTGACAACAATCAACACCAATAAAATTGTTTCACGCCACTAAATAAATCATTTTATCGTAATAGGCTGAACACTAGTAAAACAAGCATATGGATTATTTTGAAATTTGGAGAAACTAGCAGTCGCAAAAATTAAAATATTTCGTCTATACCTATATGAGCCCAGAAAGCAGACAGTCTGTAATATCTAAGCGCTACGTTAAGGTCCCCATTAACGGGTTATCATACAGAGGAAAATAAACAGATACTAGTCACATTATGAGCACCCTGACAGTGATGATTTTTTTGATTAAGTTAACTTTTTAATGTGTGTCAAATTCCCTGAACTTTTTGTTTGCAAACACTGTCTTAAAGTATCCTTTTTACTAAACGTCCATAAGGTTGTATTAGAATTGTCACAGACCACAGGCCACTGGCTTCGGAAAGATTGTTTAAAGAATTGATCAATAGAATATTACCATAACATATATGAACCGTATCAGATGTAAAATAAAGGATTGTTGCTGATTTTCCAGTAATATTTTACTTCAAAGTTTATTTGTTGACTTTTTCTACTGTTTTGTTGTAAAAAAACAACAAAACAACACCATCCTATGTACACATTCACCTCATTCAGAACCTTAAAAAAGCAAGAGTTTTAATAAATAACTTTTTTAGTGCATCAAAAAGTCCTTGTACCGAAATTCGTTTATTATTTTAGATATACACAAAGGTAATTAAGATATGGCAAAAAAAATGTAATTTAGTGTCGTACATAATTTTCCAACCAGTCTCGGACAAAACTATTTTTGTTCCAGAACCCAGTACACGTCCACAAGTATTTGATTTTTAGCATATGGCTAAATGAAAAGGGCATTAATATACATATATACATGTATACGTATACATGTATTCATCTTGTTAAGATTGTTAAAGAGAGCATAAAGCAACGTGAATGTAATTGTTGTGTATTTATTGTAACACAGTTTATGAGTATGAGCAGATGAAACTACAGCTACCATGTCATACAAAATAAAGAAAGATAGTAAGAAAATGATTGATTGATTGAATGAATGAATGAATGAATGAATGAATGAATGAATGAATGAATTAACTAATTAATTAATTAATTAATTAATTAATTAATCCCACAAAAACACTGGGACACAATATAATTAATGGGACAAGTATCTACGGACTAGTTAAGCGGGTTTGACGTCAAATTGACAGTTGACGGATCAATAGCCGAAACGTTTAATTCATATAATACTAGTTTATAACTCTTGCACTGTTTACTTCAGACAAAAAATACCCCTTCACCATGATCAACAAGACAAAATTGCGTAAACTGTCGTAAAGATAAGTTATAACCTTGTGATATGAAACGGGCATGCTGATGAATTAATCACGAATGACCATTAAGGGCATGTCGAACAATAAATAGAATATATTTGCAATTTGTTTTTACGAAGTTATAAACGAATATTCTGTCCATAAGGTATGGGCACTCATAAGTATTTACAATTTCATCACGCGTGATCGCACCATCCTTTATATTGTTTATTGTCTTTCAGAAATCACGTGATCACATTGCGATTGTGTCACAAGTTTAAGCCGGGTTTTATTCATTGGTGCCTTTTAAAAAATATTAAAAGCAAATTTAGATTGTCGAATTATACATTCTATCATTAGAGCTTGTAGGCGATTCACCTTTTTTGTGGTCATTTAAGTTTACCAATCAGTAACTTGTAATAAAGAATGAAAAAGGACCCCCACGGTACTTTTGATAAAAGGTAAGCAAAATTTGTTATAAGATGTTTCGCGAAAAATAATAAAACGTAAAGCAAATATGGAATATAAACATAACTTCATTATAACACATATGCATGTGTATAAAAGTCTGAATCTTTCTTGGATAATGTAGAAAATCATACCGGTCTTTCGTTTTAAGCCTACCCGTAGTATAAAATATGACATGGATAACACAAATTTAGCAAGTGAGTGAATATTGGCAATATTCTGTTAGTCTCACTGTACTACTTTTTCTTGCTTTTACGAGTGCACGTCAGGAAATACACTAATTTATAAAAAAAATCCACTTCATGATAATTTCATCATTTTGTGATTTGATCATTTTTGCAGATTTTTTTTTCATATTGGCAGGAAAACCTTGTTTTGCGACAATGTCATGACACTTGTTTTATCATTACTTGCACACAAGTAATAAGAACCTAATGGCAGCACACCACACTAAATGAAGCCGCAGCTTCGAATGGCCAGGGAGGATTTCATGGATATAGTGACTATTGTGGATTTAAATGACTGGTTGTCTTTAAAATGCATTTTCAGCATGAAATTTGTTTTTGTGACATGTAATATGATCATTGGCAAATTCGAAAACATGGTTAGAAATCACATGCTGATAATTATTGATGTCAAGGTCGCCATTGTTTGTAAACATTGCTTTTAAACAGCATGCACGGTGAAAACAAGTAATTTTACAGGGGGGTACAAACTTTCAGCAATAGCAAAAAATCTACAAGGCCAAGCACCTATTTCTTTGTGATATTTTGCATGCATAGGGAGTTGCTAAAACAGTGACAGAGTTTTTGTAGACCGTATATTTGCAGGTATTTTTTGCCGGAGGGACGAAAAATGTTGTTTTGGGTCTGGGACCACTATAGATTTTTGGCTTTTACGGAATGAATTGGATTTTTTTTAACTGCCTGACTGTCGCACATGGGATGATTTCATTACAGATTTGCAATGGTATGACATATATGTTCTTAACAAAATGTGTTTTCTTTTTCCGGGTTGTGTAGTTTGGGATCAGATTTATCAGACATATTGCTTGTAGGACATTGACGGCAGAAACTTGAAATTTAGTGTGGAGTGCTACCTTAATAGTTTTTATCCGGATCATTGTCTGTATACCACACATTGTTTTGCTCCATTCATGACGTACACTGATCCTTTACATTAATACGTTTGTTCGAAAAACAAGAAGTATCTGTAAAAAAGGCCGATCTGTAAAAAAAGACACTCGGCCGAAGTAAAACGATTAACCTGCAAAATTATGTTATTTCAAAGTTTTCAGTACAAAAAGTAATGTAAGCAATGCTTGCATAACAATGATATGATAATTATTTTCTGTAGCTACGAAAATACCCATTTTGTAATCATTGAAATTAAATAAAAACATATCGATATTGATGGTTTTTCAAAGTAGGACAACTTATATATTTAGGTGTCTCTTTTACTTGTACTATGTTTGATTTTATACATTTTGTAATAATTTACAAATTAACTTAAAAGTAAAATAAAACTATTCTCATTCCTAAACATTTTATTTTAGAACAATTCTTTACATTATACATTCTATATTCTATAGCAAAAACTATCCCTTACATTTTATTAAGAGATATCCTTAAAATTTTATGTTAGAATGGTAAGAACTATCCATTACATTTTATTTTAAAGTGGTCAGAACTGTCCTTTACATTTAATTTTGGAATGACCAATGAGATTCTGTAATTTTAAAACGACCAATGAAAAATGTTCTTATATTCAGTCCTACCCTATTAATTTTACAGGAAGTCAAATTGAAAAACAAAAAATATTGAAAGCTTTAATATTGATGATATTATTATAATGTCCGTAAATACATGTAATTTGCTACAATCATAATAAGTTCGTATGTCACAAAAATAGGACTTGACATAAAGAAAATAAGTGTGATTAGGTTGTGATTTAAAGTATGTTCTTTATTGACCCATCAAGATTTTTAATAGGAAGGAACTATATAAAAATTTTCGATATTTTATACCATTTGATGAAGGTCTATCCAATATTCTTGAGTGCTAACTTTCAGATAATTCGATCAATCCGTTTTCCTATAATCGTAATTCATTTTATTGTGCAATATGACCTAAAATTAACAGCGTTTATACGACTTTTATTAAAAATCTGCTAAAAACCGCACTGAATACGATTTTCAATTCAATTCTGAGTAAATTTCTTTCATTTTTTTTCTCTAAATTTTCTTAATTGCCCTATAGCTAGTTGATCCATGTTAGATATTTAATTTTATTTTTGTTTTGTTTTGTTTTATTTTGTTTTTAGGCACTGGGAACACATTGGCTCACCTTTAGAGTCTAGAGTATATTGCAAGAGTATACTGATCTAATACTTGCTTTTTGCTATCATTTATGTATCAGGACGTATCATGCTCAACACTGCAGCGCATCGAAGTAAAATCCACTTGTATTTCAAATCAAGAAGCTCTTTAACTTACCATATTTTATTTCAATACAAGAATTAAAATACTTCCTCTGGAATTTGTAAGTCCTTGTAAGTCCTTAACATACACAATGCACACTAATTATGGTATAAAAGTCAATACATGCTAGTATACATATCTATTATGAAAACATTATGCTTTTTTTTCTTTCAAATTTTACAGAAAAGACAGCTCTCGTAGATGGGTAGTGTTTATCACAGCTTGCATGTCGATGATGTTAGATATTGGTTTCATGTTTTCATTTGGAACGCTATACGTTAATATAATGACGACGTTTGCTATAAGCAGATCAGAAGCCGCAATGGTGCAGTCAATTCTGATGGCCGTGAGGTTTGGTACCGGTCAGTAATTCACTTACTAGTTAATCTTACTACATTGTACTATCTATCATGAACGGCAATGGTACCTACAAAGTGGCGGCATGGCCGAGTGGTTAACGCTTCGGACTAGTAATCTAATGATCGCTAGCCTCATAGGTTCAAACCCTGGGCAAGTCGTTGTTTCCTTGAGCAAGAAACTTTACACTCATTGCTCAGTACTGGTTGGTTCCAGGAACGGATTCGAAAGTGTGTTTATAAGCTTATAGCTTCCTGCACAATCGAACTAAAATAAATTCTGTATAAACCAAATATTGAAAAATTGACAGCAAAATAAATACGTAACACTTTACTTTTTCTTAATTGAATGAATATATTAAAAATAATACTAGTGTATACATGTATCTTGTCATTCAATATCACATAGCTAGATAATAGTTAATGTCTGCTCTGTTTCCAAGGAATGATAAGCGGCACAATTGTACAGAGGTTTGGTACTCAAAAGGCTGGAATTCTTGGCTCGTGCATTGCTACTTTTGGCCTCGTGCTGTCTTTTTTCGCATCTTCAGTTTTGTTACTTGATATAAGCGTTGGAGTTATTCTAGGTAATATTAAATTTATATTTTCATGTAGAAATAAATAATGACAAGTGCAGTATTACTAGTATGCTTTGCTTGAGTTATGTAGTATTGCAAATAGATTGAACAAATTTCTGCTTGTGCATACTTATTATGTTGCAATAAAATGTTGTTGTTGTGTGTTTTTTACTATTTATTTACAACACGAACGGCGACTAATGGCATTCTATCAATGAATGAAGCATTGATTCCAACAATAGATTTTAACATAATGCAACAGTTTTATTTAATATCAATTTTAACCATATACCACATATCCTGATAAAACCAGACACGTATTTTGTTAACGAATTAATTCATGGAGAGCCCTTATCAAAGGATTTCTTATTTAAAGCATGAAACATCAGTTTATTTAACATATAACACCTATCAACAAATGCAAATTTATTTTCAGATGAGAGTCATGGTGTTTCACATTTTAGGTGTACGTTCCTTGTTTTATCTTTCTTTACGTAAATCTGTCTATTTTCATTACGCTAATTGTATTTTTTCGTTACGTTAATTGTCGATTTTCATTTTTTTATCACATTAATTGTTATATCTTTCATAACATTAATTGGTTTTCATTTTATTAATTGTTCTTTTTTCCCATCCCGTTAATTGTTATAGTTTCATTACGTTAATTATTCATTCTATATTTTCATTGTGTTTATTATTCTAAATTCAACACGTTCATTACTCTATTTTTAATTCTTTGCATACTCTTATCGCTTGGTTCACTTCAAACATAAAACACATATTATTTTTTTTTAGAATGCTTATTTTCATTGCCTTCAAAGCTATAAAGGTATATTTTTTATATTATTCTTTTTTTTTCAATCTTTACTAGAAACTAGTCTTCATATGTCATATTTTGTTGAAATGTTAAAATGACAATTTTCTTTTAGATTGCTTTTGACGAAACTTGACAAAACCTTGGGGGAAACTCACGCGCAAGGCCATCTTCATCATTGACCTTAAGACGTTGTAGCTTTAATTTTCTATGATTTTTTCGTAATTTCCGAAATTAAAGGTGTTTCTATTGACAATAAGTGTCGTTGTATTCACTTTTGATTAGTTTTTTTCTGTTATAGATTATAATTCAATGAAATGATCTTGTGCTTATTTAAAGTATTTAAAATTCTTTACTTGTTAGTTTCTAAAGTTTCTAAACGTACGCTAGATTTTAAAGAGAAAATCAAATATAACTTTCATGATATGACTTTTCCAACTTTATTCCAAAAGCTGCCAACACAATTTAATTGCTTAAATTTTATTTTCAGCATTTGGTTCATCTTGTTTGTATATTGCATCTTCCACAGCAATAGCACAACAATTTGCTGGAGAAAAACGACACATTTTATTGTCAATACAAAGTGCAGCCGGTGGTATAGGTGGAATGGTTTTTTCATTCTTTTTGAAATATCTCAGGTCAAGAGTCTTTTGTATGATCTGTTAAACATTAATTTTGTTAATTTTGAATTTTTGATTGAACTACCGTAGTTTTTGTCATTTTCTATTAAAAAAAACAAGTAAATTTCCAGTTATTCATTGAACGTTCAGACTAGGTGTGTAAAATATAGAATAACAGAAAGAATAACTCTCATGTATTTCAGTAGCAGTACAATGCTTTTGTACCAGATATACCTAAGGAGAGCTTTGATAAATGAAAATATGATAATAACGAAGCTCATATAAAATGCAATGTCAAATTTGCAAATAATCTTTAAAAATAATTTTGAAATGTCGAAAAAAGAGATTTCACAAAGTTTATTTTAAATTGACAGTGATCAATTTGGTTTGAAAGGGACCTTACTCCTTGCTGGAGGAGTTTACATGCAAATATTACCTGCGGCTTTCTTGTGGCGGAGAAGTGAGAATGAGACACTTGGACATATGCCAAAGGAAGGAACTATATACTGTACTAACACAACCAAAGTTGCCCACCAAAATGACATAGATGTAGATTCTCTTCTGTCAAAGAGTGGTAACACTTACATGACTCATAAGAATGAATTTAGTATTCATGTTGATAATGATAATGGTGGTAATGCAGTGTTACATCTGACGAATGCTGACAACAGTAATAAAATCAATTCAAAATTAATTGCTGAAACGAATATATCCGTTTCCCTGACCCGACCTTATGATATGAGACTAATTGGTCGGAAGCACATAGGTATAACACTTAAAAGCAAGAACATCCGGCGTGAATCTATTGGAAAATATTTGAAAGATTTAGCATTAAACCCTTCTTTTGTTTTGTTCGCAATTGGACTGGCTATTGTATATCCTGCTTTAGGAATTCTATTCATCTTCATCGTAGATCTATTTTTAGACTCTGGTTTGAGTGAAGATGACGCTACTTTCGGACTTCTTCTGGTCCATATGTTTAGCATATTTGGTCGTCTGCTACCGGGTATTGTCATGCAGTCAAAGCATATCCCTTCTTTGTCTGTACCTATTTGTGCAGCTGTCGTAATGTCTGCTTGCATGACCGGACTGGTTACAGTCACAGGTCTGAGGCTTCACCTTCTTATGTTGGGTCTTATTGGAATACCGTATGGAGTGTTTGTATCAGTGTTTAATGTGACAACACTAAAGATTGTAGGGATAGACGGGTTGTCCAGTGCAGTTGGTGTTCACTTCACACTAAATGGTATAGGCAGTGCTCTGGCTGGACCTATTAGTGGTAAGTATCCGGGTATTAGAACTAAAAAGACATTTTATTTATAGTTCTTCTAAAATGGTTCACCAAAATGGTTCACCATAAGCTACTCTTTGAAACTGCCGAATAACATAATTTCATACTTAATTATTTCATTTCATTAATTATTATAGCTAATCACCTAAGCACTTAATCCAATTTTATTATAGCTAATTTTCATTTTCATGGTTGCTTTATAAAATATATCCTTTTTTTTCCGCTTCAGGATCACTTCGTGATAAAACTGGATCATACACGTACCCTTTTGGAATCGCATCAGGTGTAATACTTGTGGGCGCAATGTTTTTTACATGTTCACTGCTAATACGCAGAAAGAGTAACCGTGTACCACATGTATCCGAAAGGACTCCTTTGCTGCAAGATGCTCACTGACATAATATGTATACTGCAGTATAATGTGTTGGACTTGGAAATCGTCAATTTTATTAAATGTTATTTTTGATAAGCAGAGTTTATTCTTTTATACATACTTAATATATATTATCTTACACTTTGTTTGAACATACATTTACATAAGGTTAAAATAGTCTCAAGTTCTCTTTTTATAATAAATACGGTATTATTTTCCCTTAAAGGCCAGGCCAAATCTTTTGTGGTGTTATGTGTTCATGTTTGTCCATTTGTTATGGGTGATTGAACTGGTTTTGCAAGTTGAGTGATGGATGATTTATTTTGGTATGCAATTTTTAGCTGATTTGGTTCTGGAATGTAACATTTCTTAGTAATTTAAACCACTCCTTGTTTGACTCTCAAAGTGGAAACATCTATATTAGTTTACTGTCAGTAATTTCTTTATAGAAATATTTGCTTGTATCTTATATTCAATTTATTTATTTTGAAGAATCTCTTCTATCAAGCCTGGTATGTATATATGTATTTATTTATTTATTTAAGAAATTGTTTTAATTGTAATATGAATTGTTGTATAATATTTTGTATTATGTATTTTGTGTTGTAAAATATTTGTTTTGTAATATGATGTCTTATAGTTGTTTTATTTTATTACAGGTTTTATTCTGGATAAAATAAATATGAGCCGCGTCATGACAAAACCAACGTAATGCGTTTGCGACCATCATGCATCCAGACCAGCCTGCGCATCCGCGCAGTCTGATCAGGATCCATGCTGTTCGCTATCAGTTTCACTACATGTTATAGGGTTTGTAAGCGAACAGCATGGATCCTGATCAGATGGCGCGGATGCGCAGGCTGGTCTGGATCCATGCTGGTCGCAAACCCATTATGTTGGTTTTGTCGTGACACGGCTCATATATAAACATCATCAAAGTGTTTATTGTTGGAAATCCCACCACTACATACATACATGTATGTGTTTAATATAGCTTGATTGTGATGGAACTTGAAAAAGCTTTTTGTAAGTCTGTGGACCTTTCTCGAGTCCACTTGCATTTCTTAAAAAGATCCTATCCCATGCATAAAATACAACCAAGAACAACCACAACAACGACAGCAGTAATGCAGTAGCATCCAAATTTAATTCGCCCATGTCTGCCTGCGTAGGAAAACTTTAATCTTGCTGGTTTTTGCTGGGTGATGGATTCGTGAAATGTCGTCCTTCCATGTAGATCTTTGTGCCGAAAGCCGCTCTTCCTTGTGCTCATGTTTTTTTCAACATTTAAAATTAAATTATTTTAATTTAGAAATCACGAATGTGTTTATACAACTCTAATTATCGCGTTCCTGGACGACGATATATATAATTATATACTAGTAACCTACGCTTAGAAACTAAACATGTAAACAAATAGTAATTTAATGTTTGGAGTTGTTGACAAGTTTATTTCCAATATATGTAGTAAAAGTCCACCTTAAAAAAGTGAATTCATAGGTACAATAGCAAAAATACATTATTTATATATTTATTTTTATGGTTGTGGAAACTGAAAGTACAAAAAAAACCAACCTGTTGACATTTAGTCGGATTTGTTTAAAATTGAACATCAGTGGGCATACTTAAATTGCAAATTGTTGTCAGACATATTTTCAAGGATAAGAGTACCGGGACGCACATTAGATGTCAAATATATAAATTCGTTTTACATCATCTCTGTTTCTGTTTACATCTGAAACCAAGTGGTAGAGGCAGTTATATATAAAGGGAAGTAACCGCTTCAAAAAAGCGGACTTCTTTCGGCATTTGCAATTCATAGCATCATGGTCTGAAATTTCGCTACCATTATTTGTTTGGTCTGACGACCCAAACAAATAAAAACAATGATACTAGTGACATTTTGCGTTTATATTGCGACGTCACGAACGTTATTCTGTTGTATTATTGGCGTGCCCCTTGCTATTTGTCAACATATTGTATTGACTTTTTCATTCATATTGAGGACATGTTCCAATATTTGTCTCTTGTAAAATCGTGAACGCAAATTAAAAGGTGTTGACAATAGAACAACAGTCAACGATTTTTTTAACATCCCGCGTATATTAATCATGGTTAACGAGGATGCATTAATGAACAATACGAAATATACGTCGTACTGAGGTCATCTTGTATAATGAAGTCTGATGGTTTATGTAACAATATGGTATGTAATGAAAGAAAAGATGTAAGATATGAAAAGAATAGTCTCTATTTATTGTAACGTATCATTACAATTAAAGCTCAAAAATGAGACACCCCATGAAGCTCGTGTAATCGTCCATTCTCAAAGCTGCGTCATGAGTCCATTCAGTCGTCTCAACCCAAACCTCATCTCCAATGCCAAGTTGAACTACAGCAGTTCCAGATCCTTGAACATAGTCTTTGTGAATACGAGAATTAGCCAACACTCCTTGAATGTTTCGACCATTTTTCATTATTTGTCCTTCAATTCCACTGTTTGGTTGTACGAGAAGAGATGAAGAAAATATGTAGACGCCAGCTTTAGGGGCTGTAAAAAGTCCATGGCGACTGTGATAACCACCTCCGATATTTGTTACAACCGAGTCAAACATAATAACTTGATGCTTTGCGATATGGAAGGTATCATGAGAAAGAAAAGCTTGAAAAGCAACAGGACTTGTTGTTAGTGATCGATGCACACTATTCATTGCGTCTAGAACAGAAACAAAGCAATGTGCATTGTTTTGTATGTATAAAAACAAATTAGAGAAAATATTTGCAGATAATGTTAAAATTTTTGTCATACATTAGAATAAGTACCACATTTAAAAATGAGCTTGCATGCCATTTTATTTCATTCATGGTACATGGCTTGCATATTCACTTATAAGTCTTAAAACGGTATCAAAACACTATCTGCAATATTCACCAATTTCTTTTCTTTTATTGAAGAATTGTGATTGCCCTATGGATCTCCCAATTTTGTTCTGTAGTTATTGTGATGTTTAAATTAAGATGTCTACAAAACATCGAAATTTTCATTTGTAATCTTTGCACAATTATTAACAAATATTACCCTTCTTTATCCTTTCATCTAATATTCTTTCCAGAGACTGATTATCATGTTGTTCTCCATCGCGTTGAGGAATGAGATCACTTTTTTGTGACTTTATGATGTTTTCGAGACTTTTGATACGTTTGTCTTGGTCAAGAATGTATTCATTTTGTGACAGTATTTTATTCTCTAGGTTTATAAGCTTTTCTTTGTATTCTTTAGCTGAAAACAAAAAAATGCAAACTGTGTAAATATTTTGAATGAAGTTTCAATGATGATTTGATAAATTGTGACCTCATGCTTTTAGATGGAATGCGAGAAATAAATGTGTATTTTTTTTCAATTTGACTATTTATTCAATGTACGTGTGTTATTAGAACACACGAGAAATTAAAGTAGAAACATCATGCATTTAATCTGTTGTTTGTCATGACAAGAGCGGAATATAACGTCAAAAAGGAAAATGATTTTATTTGATTCTTTCAATTGAATAAATATCTAATCTTATATACACTGTATGAACTCAATGCAAGTGCATCCCGAAACGTTCAATAAATGCCGTTTTATCTCGAGGTTAATGGAATGCATAGCTCAGTATCAATATATGCGTCACAGAATTTTGGATCTATCTTTATCAAATAATCAAATATATTCACAGAAAACAATTTAGAAGATTTTCCCATGGCATGTTGTCTTGTATATTAATCCCGATTAGATTTGTTTGAACACAACAACACCAATACGCGGCGGTTATCTGTTTCATTAAAATGAAAAAAAAAATATAATGATATTTACATTCTGCTTTTAATCCTTGGAATATCTGTACAATTTCCTCTTCTGTAGACCCAGAAACTGCAATTGTAGTAACAAATGCATTAGCTAAGATCAAAAAGACTGTGCACGTCAACATATTCGCTAAGTTTTGTCAAGGCAGACTGGATTTTTTAGACCCTGTGAAATATCACAACCTGACTCTAATGAAGCAATTTCAGATAATCTCTTATCAAGACTACTTTTGCACTACAATCTAGTTAGATAATGGAATGTCGGTAATATTCACAAATGTCATATCGTGTCTGAAAGGACATCTATACTTTATAAATGGAATAAAATGTTACGACCCATTCGCTTATCAAACTGTAAGGAAATTGAAATATTTGATAAATGTTACATCCGTGGCGAGACAAACGAACCCCTGTTTTTCTTATACATGTACTTTTTTGAAGTCTTTTTGAAGTGTTATTTAAAGATTGTCTGATATAGTTTGAGTACTCTTTTACACAGATGCTAAATTGATATCGTGTGTATATGTTTTTTCCCTAAACAATGTAGCCATAGTCTTGTTAAGTGTTGGGTATTGGACCATTCAAGAAAAGCAAAAACATTCAAATTTTTATAGGTGTCGAACACTTAAAATGGAATACAGTACATGTTTAAATTCTCTTTCCATAAGGACTTGAGAGAATTTACTGAAACGCTAGCTGCCATGAGAAAAGCACGAGTATTCATTAACACATACTCGATCGTATACTATCAGCATATATAGACGATTCATCCCACTAGTTTTATGTTGCACTATAGAAAACCCTAAAATCACACCACAAACGGCCTACACGGTGTTAGCTGATACATGATTCGTGACGTGAACTTTATATTCAAATTTCTTATTTCATTATTAATAATGCCATAAGGTGTTAAAAGCTTCCTGTAGTCACTTATATATTTGAAAGACCATTTTCCTTTTGGGTTGGTGTTAGTCTTAATATAAAACAAATGAAATGTTAAGAAATCTTACAACAGAATGATCGACAAAATGGTATATAATTTATGATACTAGTATGTAATTTGTGCTTTGTTCTTTATTATAAAGCAGAAGGCGGTGCATTTCTAAAATGCATATGCCACGTATTCATTGAACATATACAGTCTGAAACGGCAGAAATATAGCACAATATTTCATTGCAACAATTCAATTGAAAATTATCAAATAAGTGAATAACACCGTAACGTAATTTATTTTAAAACATTTCATTTGCCCGGTGTTTTGTTATTAATTTTTGATGGAACAAACAAGGTGTCACCTTGCCGACAAAATTGATCATTTTGGAGTGCAAGATAACTGCACACAATTAATACACAGTTAATACGATTTAAGACAATATTAAGGGACCAGATTGTTGCAACTGATCTCATTGAAAACGAGAGATTCTCTAATTTAAGCAGGAATCTGTCGATTTTATGTGGCCTTTGAACAAAGGCCAGCGCATTCAATATAATTTATGTGAGGGCTTGTATTCTGTCTGAGCATATTTGAATGTCTGCGCTGTTTTCCGGGCATGATTTAATTTTTGATATAAGCACCAGTTGCAACAACTTGTCTCGTTAAAAACATGAGAGGATATAGTGGGCATAAACAGTTTTATGTTGCCTTTTAAGAAAAATCTTCGAATTTTCATGATTTATTTTCACGAGTTTGGATACATAGCGTTAAATTATCATGATTTTCTTGACCATTGTTAGGTTATTAGTTTGAATAAATTAATATTTTTTGTTTGAAGTTTTAAAAGACGAATGTTATTAACAAAATGGCCTCTCAAATTAAATTTTGTTAAATGTGTGTATTCAAATAAGGACTTTTGTCAACGTACAACCAATAAATTGGCCTGCCTTACACTCAGGTTTTAATTTAAATATCTGCATTTTGTGTATTAATCAAAAATACAAATTGATCAAATTTGATACTGGCCTTGTAAAAGTTCAAAAGTGGTCTTTCGATAACAATTGTAACGACATGTTACTCTATAAGAGTTCACGAAGCTGATTCATTATAAATAATAAAAGAAAAACACATTGTACATTGCACATTATTTTCTATTCGTTTTATCTATTCTGCCGTTCATTTATACACAACCACCTACTCGTAATGTCATTCTTGTTCATTTAAAACTTTACTTGTTATAGTAACACTGACGTCATTTCACGCGGAAACACTGTCATGTCAATCAATAACAGACGAGTATTTTGATAGCCTGATAATATTTTTATTAAGAATTAAAAAACGACCTTCCTGGAGGGCATTATAGCTTGAAGTATAAAAATCCGACCTTCTTGTAGGACAACTTGGTTGACTTATCATGAACACTTGGAAATATATCCGTTGTTAAAAATCTTCATTAATTTTAATATTTACTGTCAATCAATTTTGATGAAAACTTTATATGAAAACATGTATTAGGAAAGCATTCGTTCGTTCGTTGTTTGTACTTATTTTTATTTAAAAAAAAAAAACAAAAACAAAAAAAAAACATGAAAATTCATGCATTAAGAATTCAATAAATTGTATTCAAGGATTCTTTTGAAAGTAAATGCATGCAAATGTTATATCTTTTTATCATGAATGGAAAATTCCAATATTAAACATTTTTAAAAACAACGATATTTTTACCTAAAACTTTTGATAAATTTACTTTGGTCAAAATATAAAACATATTAATCATAAAGTTTATATTTAACAATAATTTGGAGCATTATCAATTAGTTTGTTACTTGTACGTGTTAGACCGGGACAAATCCGCCCGTACAGAATATTTTCTTACGCATCCCTTGACAGAAGTATCACAAGAAGGCCTATTGGAACAAAACTTTGTCATTAAAATAAGTTGCCTATATCTTACATAATCCAAACAATTTTTACGTAAAATAGATATAAGATAAAGAAAAGTCTGTTCTATATCGGATTACGCTTAAGGCAAACAACAAGAAAATCAACAACAAACAGCAACCACAACATAAATATTTTTGTCATTATTGCGTTTGACACATAAAATTAATTGCTGTTACAAATAAGTTATACAAATCAAAAGATAACTCGGTGTAATAATATTGTTATAACCTTAATCATCTGCTCAAATATTTTATCTGTTTGCAATAGAAGTAGTAGGAAATGTATGATTCTAAATATAACTTTAAGAATCAAGTTGTGCCAGAAGCGTAAGTCAATAACAAGAGAAATCTTATCAGAAAACATATTGGCATTTGATGTCTTCTATCCGTATGGATCTAGTCCGGTGCAGTTAGCGATTTATTGAGCCAACGCATAGTTTCACTACACTTCGCAACTTTATGTCTTTTCCCACAAACAATTTAAATAATAGGAAACAAAAATGATGTCATTTCCGTGCAATCACTGCCACGGTTTTAAAATTTGCGGAAGTGACGTAACATTATCTTACAAGCTGTCGTTTTGGCGTCTTTGTTGCTTCAAGCAAGGTTAGAGAAATTCTGTTTAATTAGAAATATATCTAATTTTTGTCGGCACCATTTACCAATAGTCATGTTGATGTGTGTTAACCTGTATATCTGTTACTTTTTTTCTTTTTTAATCCTCACTTCAGACAAGACTATAGTATCGGTGATCACGCACCAAAGTAGAATCCATAAAGAACGCCATAAACGACGAAATTGAAAGTATTGCAGTGTCGGCTCATGGACGGTAGTGGTAATTGCCGCTGTCCATGCCCCAATCACCGACTTAAGCAAAATTCAACATTAAAACATCGAAATGTTAAAATTTTGAAGATGTTTTAATGCGGCGGTTAGGCCTATCACGGAACCTTCAATGAGACACTTTCTTGTCATTCCAAAAAAAGTCCAAAAGTAAAAGTATGTTAAAGACGAATTTCAACATTATTGAATAGTTATTAGATCATATTGGATATATTGCAAAATTATACAAACTTTCCGGACAATAGTAAAGTACATGAGTTAGTTACTAGTATTCGATAATAACGAATATCTATGCAGATGGACCTTCGCAGTTAATTATAGATTGGTAAAGTCACCGACTTGTTTTCATCCCTGTTATTGGCATCCGCACCGAAGCGCGACGCCCCTTATGGAATGTAATCAGATTTTGTGAAAGGGCAATTGCAACATATCGGGCCTTTTCGTCGGTTATAAAAGCCGATCATTCCGATTGGTTTGAAGGTGCTTGATTATCAAAAATGAAATGTTGCGATATGTACAACGAATAGCGAACTGGAGAACTTCGCAATGCAAACATATTCAAATGAAATTATCTTATCCGTCAATTAATGTTCGGTTTTTTTATAATTTCGTACACAGTGTTATTATGTATTGCTGTACCTATTAATAGAATGATGACATTAACATGGTGAAAGTCCGAAAATCTATTTATAGAAGTAGTTTTAGTTTAACGAAATGGTAATTCGTGTCACGCAATGGTAATAAATAAGGAACTGTAGAATTTTGCAAGAAATTAAATGCAAACATGTCTTGTCTGTCGTCCGCCCATTCATAAATTTTATATAATTATGGTAAAAACCAATTAACCATTGAAAAGTTTATAAGAATAACTGGTCATCAGATGTCTTCTAGTTCATCTTCACTTGCTGCATTTCTTGCTTGGACGCCCTTTGATGCTTTGCATCAACGCTTTTCTTGTTGTTATTATTATTATTATTATTATTATTATCATTATTATTATCATTATTATTATTATTATTATTATTATTATTATTATTATTATTATTATCATTATTATTATTATTATTATTATTATTATGGATCGTCCGCACTTATTTAAAGTGTTGGAGATGCTCTATAACAAAATTAAGCAGCACCTCCAAATTAGTTATTTAACTAAGACAATTTTTATGAATTTGATTTTAAAATACAGGAGACGTGTATACATCCCGCATTAAAAAGCAAATACCTATCACCCGTTAATCATACACAATTTGTTGTCATTAATGTTTACACTTTCTTTGGGGATAGCCGGCGGGTTTAAGATTTAAAAGTAAAGTAAATGATTTCTTTCTTTTTATAATCTCTTCTCTAATGAGAAGTTCTGTGTCCCTCCTTTTAGCTATGTAAATCGTAAAAATGGGTCTACAATGGGCACGTTTTCCAGGGTATTTCAAATATTGATAAAAACAATAGAAATGTATCATTGGGCAAACTTACAAAACAAATCTTGAAAAAATGTTTCCGATGATCTAACACCTGTTTGTTTTCATGTTGTTATACTAAATATTAACAGCCGAGTTTATGATATTACAGGGCAATTCTCGTTATCATTTTCTTACTAGAATCTAACTGCATTGAAACATTTTAGACATTGTGTGACATAAACATATGAGCCGCGTCACGACAAAATCAACATAGTGTGTTTGCGACCAGCATTGATCCAGACCAGCCTGTGCATCCGCGCAGTCTGATCAGGATCCTTACTATTCGCTATCAGTTTCTCTACTTGTAATAGAGTTGGTAAGCGAACAACATGGATGCTGATCAGACTGCGCGGATGCACAGGCTGGTCTGGATCCATGCTGGTAGCCAACGCACTATGTTGGTTTTGTCATGGCCGGCTCATATAAGTTTTCATCATAGAGTTTTCTCATAAACATGTATAGATGAAAATGTTTTCTGTTTTAAATATCATGACATCAGCAGAATAATTATGTGATAAAGTACTACATCATTAACATAAATAATATATATTAAAAGAAAATAACATATATTTTATCTACCAAATTTGGAAACTCAATTTTGTACTTTTCAAACCCTCCGAAATTTTGTACTTTTTCAAATACTTCGAAATAATCTTGAATGTTGTGGGCGGAATTAATTTCTTTTACAACTAAACTTTTATGTCAATGTTTATTGGCCTACTATTGTCATACTGATGGTATATAGTAAATCCGCAAGTAAACTATACCATAAAAAAGTAAAATATAAATAATACTATCAGATTGGTATTGTCTACCTGACAATAATCTATCTGTATTTCTATAAACAAATCTTATTAATCTGTCTTATCATGAATCAACTGAAATAATGTTTTCAATATTTCATTTGTATGCTATAATTAAATATTTGACCAGTACAGCGACCAATGGTCTAATCTGATCATTGCTTCGGGGAATTATATGGTCAAGAACAGGTGTATTAGTACTTAAGTCGATATCGGGACTATTTAAGAGGTCCAGGAACTGTTGCGTCCACGGCATTATCGAGTTTGCGCCGGAACGTAACGGATGTAACATGTGGCTGACGGCGTTTTTCCTGGCGTCTGCCGCTGTGTTTGTAGATGCTGAATCTGCTTGTCCGCACGAGGACTCGAACCTGAAAAAAATTTCTACACTTTATGATTCTTTTCCGGTAAGTTTTATATCTTCTGCTCGAGTTAATTCTCAATATTATTTTGATGTCGCAATGACAGACTTAAAAAAATAAGATTCGAATTTAAACACGTTGTGATTGTAAAAAAACTAATGATACGAATATGAAAAAAATGAAAACGACAACCTTTACAAACTAAACTATATGCAAGGAACATTTAGATCTATTTGGAGTGCGATCTCATACAATTCTTTTATCGGTTACTACAAAAAATCTCTCGCAAGTCGGCATCATGTATGTACATTTCTTCGAGGGATATAAGAAATGAACTATGATTCGACATAAGCATCATTCATACCTAAGAATTTTTTTTTTATTTTTTATTTTTTGGTTTTGATTTTGTTTCTGTGAACTTAAATAAAATATCAGATTTTTCAATAAATATTTTTAAAAATGAAAATCGCACCAAGATCCCGTGCTTGTATTCTGTTTACATGTATTACCGTTTTTACAAATTAACAGTTGTCCTAGAATGAATTTAGAAGCTTAACTTGTTAAAGAGCATAATTTTTATTATAGAAAGATTTAGCAATTGTGATAGATGAGGACGTTCTTCTTGACGTCACTGAGCTCGACGTTCATTCTATCGACATCATAGGTGAAGGTCGCCTCGTTTTCAACCAGGGTCACGATATCTCTATTAAAACACGAGGAATCTACGTGAAAAATTTCGGACATCTTATAATTGGAAGCGAAACATGCAGACATGAAAACGAGGTTCATATCCAGCTTGAAGGTAAACCATTTGTCTGAAGGTAAACCATTTGTCAAATGATTTTGAAGGACAAAAATAAAGGCTACTGTACTTTGCTATAATCTATGTAGTAAAATAAATGCAAATAAAATAATCGCATAATTGTTATCAAAGTAGAGAAATAGCATTCGGCCTTTTTTCATTAATACACACGCATAAAGAAAAATATGAATAAAAATGTAATGAAAAATAAGAAATATAATTGAAAAAAGTGAAATCATTTGCATGTATGAGTTAAAGATTTCTCTTTTACGATACAAATATTCAGAAATGATCCTAAAAAAAGTAAAGATTATTTTTTTCTTGCGTATTTATTGCTGTTTATATGATAAAAAGAAAGAAAAAATAATAAATTAATTAAAAAACAATCAAACAGACGTAAACATTGCATTTACCATAAAAGAAATAAGAAGCTTGTAGTTTTACAGTGAACTAATTTTGATCTTAATTTCATATTATTGTAATTTCAGGAGATCGGACGGTGAACCGCAATTTGTTGGGCATGCACGGTGAGAAGTACATAGCAGTAAGTGACCACGGCACACTTCAGATCCATGGTGAGGACAGGCTGGCATGGACAAAGTTGTCCGGCACGGTAGACCGATTTAATGCCAACAAAGACAACGTTCATTTTAGACATTTGGTAAAACATTTATAATTTCTATAAAAAATTAAACATAAAAATTAGTTTTTTACAAGTATATTAAAAGTGTTAATTCAACTTGTGGTTTATATTTGATAAATTATCTGAGCTTTTTATAATGACATGATTTAGATAAATGCCTAGTATGTATTTGAATTACATGCATGTATGTATGACAGTTTTTTTTTAACTATATTGCTTAGTTTTATCTTTTGCACAAGCTGCCTTATGCAAGGATTGTGTTATCACGTTACTATTTTTTTCTGATTGTGAACACGCGGCAATTATATAGCTTCAACTATTAAGAGGTGTACATGCTGTGCTGTAATTTTGTTGTTGTTGTTGTTGTTGTTGTTGTTGCATTAGAAAAGCCATTTATTGCCACTTTTCTAGGATACAGACAATGCTGATTTAAAAATGTTTCAAACTGGATTCGCTGTGCATATTCTTGATTCCGACTTGAAGTTTGTATTTTATGATGTATTTGTCACGATAAGTGCTGCGAGAAGAACCAATAAACATTTGATCAAAATGGCAGAGAAACTATCAGGTAGTGTGAGCAACATGTGAATTCAATCTTATCATTTTTTTAAAAAACCCTTTAACCTCTTCTTTTGTACGTGTCACAGTTTGTGGGTATCATTTAGAAATTCATTTTTGTATTGCATCTGTAAAATATTCTTTTTTGTATTGCAATCCAGTTGTAAAATATTCAGTTTGTTTTGCAATACGATTGTGAAATATCCTTTTTGTATTGCAATGTCATTGTGTAATATTCTTTTTGTATTGCAATGCAATTAAGGAAAATTCCTATTGTATATTCTTTTTGTAAAGTAATTATGGAATATTGAAGCGATAATGAAATTCGCTTTTTGTATTGAAATGGAATTGCGATTTTTTTTTGTATAGCAAATTGTGACATATTCCTTTTGAATTGAAATACAATTATTGTGAAATATTCTTTTTGTGTAGCAGTTGTGAAACATTCTTTTGTATTGTAATTGTGAAATACGCTTTAATTTTTGAACATCAGACTTTTGATAAGTTTACTTGATATCTTGTTGTCTTGTTTAGCAACCATAACTACCACATTTTCGTCGAATGATTCAGGTGATTGGCGAGTCCGAGGTCTAAACGCAACAGATATTTGCTCCATGGTTGAGTTCTAATAACATGGATTGTCGTGTTTTATCATATCTAATGACATCATACTCATTTTCTGCTCAGTACATTTAAAATAGCATTGGTATATGCATTTTAGAATGCATTTTAGAAACACATGATGTGCGATGAAACGTGTGTCATTCTAAAGAAACATATATAACACCTTAAACGATCTTAAAAATATTCATATATTTTAGTGTATAAAGAATATGTGATTTATATGCTTTATTTCCCGTCGCTTGAAACGTTGATTCTTAGATCGTATCTAGGCAATCAGTATATATAGAGAATAATTTCACTAAGAAACGTATTTTGTTTAACAGAAGCAGGAGATGGTTCAGTAATAGCCATATCAGTGCAGAAGGAGTTTATAAGATCTGAAGATGTGGACTTTGAAACATTTTTCGAAATCATTGAAACAATGGCTGGAATGGCAGAAGGGGAACTACTTTTACGTGTTCATGAACAATATGACGCGTTTTCAATGGTGTTTGTTGTTGGTATGTTTCTACAATGTTCACTTACGTCACTTCCTATGTTGCCAAGCGTCTGTATAATCTTTTAAACATCATTGCATCTTTTAACAGCTATTGTGTTATTTGATGTTCAATTGTTATTTGCTTTAAAAGGTCGTCATAACTTGAAATAGATCATATTTTGACTAGGATATTGAACTTTTCGTTAGTAAAGCTGAGCAAAAATGTAACAAAAATGATATCTTTGCGTAGTTTTTTCTGAACTGTTCATTCTAGAAAACGATTCCATCTCTTGTATTAACTAATTTATTAGCCTCATTTTCAATCCTAGGGGGAGACAATTATGCACAGTCGCTGGATAGACAAGTTGGAAAAACATATTCTGAAGCAATGTCATCTATAACTTACAAGAACAGGGTGATAGCATCTGTTTCCAGGCTAGTGCCTTTCCGAGTTCTCGATTCATTCATTGATTTAAGAGTTCTAAACCCTGGTGTCGGGTATCCGGAAGTGACGGTCACACATGATATCAGTTCCTGGAAAGCAGGTAATGTAATAAATTGTGCATTGCCTAATGCGGTAACGTATCGCTTTAAGAAGAGCAGTAGCATAATCACAAAGACCGTAGATGCAAAACATTTGAACGTCAAAATCAGAAAGCACTGAAAAAGTCCGTTTATATTGTAAGACGTATCCGCTCTACCGAAAAAACTTTCGATAAATGAGGATAATCTCGACATATCCGTATTACCAAATACCAAAGAAAAATTGAAGATGTAGAAAAACGAAATGTATCATTTTCGTGCAACGTAAGCATTTTGCTTATCTACATATACGTAGGTAAATAAAACAGCTATATATGCTATACTCATAAGTTTGTTTCAACAAATAAATGCTTGTTTTATGATAGGGTAATCATATAACAAATATAATTATATAAGTTAAAGCCAGCTATAACAGTATATTGCATTTGTAACATATTTGCCAAATCTTGTTTGGTCATGGCCATCATGACCATTTAAACGGCTTTCCCCTGCCACAATAAGTTTCTGATATAGGACATATTAAGTTGGTGTATAATGAGATGTAATTGATAAGGTCTCAAAAACATGATCAGGCTGAATATTAGTTTCTTAAATAGACTTTTCAATCTTTAATTTTGAACAAAACCATTTACATTTGTATGAAAGCACTGATTAAAAAGCAAACTGTGCCCACCATGGTCAGATAACATGAGAGTGCCCGCTGAACTGCATCATCACTGACCGCATGGATAGATTCAATTACTGCTTGCAGACTAAGGGTTAATATAAATGATTTATATGATGTATTTTCATGTTTATTTGTTTACAGGAGACCAGGTTCTGTTAACTTCAACAGATTATGCCTTCAATCACGGAGAAGTGCGAACAATCAAACAAATAACCGGAAAGAACTCGTTTATACTATCAAGTATGACTTTCTCCTTTAGAATATCAACTTTTGAAATTATTTCTAACAGTATTATGTAATCGGTAAATTGAACAACTTGCAAAAATGTAAGCATTAAGTCTTGAGTCGAATAATTGCTGAAAAAGAGATAACAAGTGGTAAAGTAAGGGCTTCTTGGTTGACATATTGAGTATCCCTTATATATATTTGACTAATCCAATCAATGAAATATTCAAAGATGTCAATTATTATTATTATTATTATTATTAATAATAATGATAATAATGATTATGATAATAATGATAATAATGATAATAATAATAATAACATAGCCAGGGTAGTACTGTTGAAAAGTAAAAGAAAACCATGCAGTAATGTTACAAATGCTATGAAAAACAACGTACAGTGCTGTTGTAAAGTCAATGGAAACAATGGTAGTAACGACAGTAGATGTTAGGAAAACATCAGGTATTGTTGCAAATTCAGATAAAAAAAAACCCATGCATGTACTGTTGCAAAGGTCGGAGAAAACAAGTTGGTAGTTATACATACTCCTGGGAATCTAGTAAAGTATATGTCCGCCAATACGTACGTTGCTGAGCTACTGCTTGTTGAGATACTGCTTATACACAATAGGCAATTAGAGATGTAATCATCTATACCGGTATTTACTGTGTTGTGTACGGCAATAACAATGTTAGTTGTCCATTTCATTGAGGTCCGTGATTTCATACTATATCTCAGATTTTATAGCTTAATCATACTTATCGGCCATTGAAAATTCCTGCTATTCTCTATCTCTGAAGAATGGTACAAATATACCTATAAAGATAAGTTGATAGGAAATATAGATATCATTTCTTTACACTAACTTCATGTTAAATCATTTGACCTTAAATATCTTATTCACAGACGAGCTTCAGTACCGCCATTTTGGTGAAATTGAAAGTGGAGTTGATATGCGTGGGGAAGTTGCTCTTTTGTCAAGGAACATCAAGATTTCCGGTGTACAGAAGAGAGGCTGCCCAGCAGAGAATGGATATTGCGATGTAGTTCCGAGACATACAGACGCATACGGAGGACATATTAAAGTAAAAATGCCCTTTAAAATCTCTTATACGAGGTGTATGCATGTACAGAAAAGGTTGCAATGAATACAAAGATAATTTAGTTTGTTAAATACTTATTCGCACATTACGCTCGTATAAATCTTTTCGTGTCACAAACTCGCTTTTTAGAACCTCTTTACATGCATTTTTTTCTCCAAAATGTATATTCTTATAACCTTTTAAAATCTCTTTAGATTTATGAATTAAAAAATATGATAACAAATGCTATGCCTTATATTGGATAAGTACCGAATACCATGGCTACAGATAAATACTTTCGCATATTGGTTACCAGTTGAAGAATTAGTTGTTAGTCGTTCTTAAGGAATCCTTATTTTGACATGCCCGTTATAGAGCACAAATACATGGGTGCTCAGATTTTAAGGTCTCACTTGAAGTTTGTGGTGGAGCGGAAAATCGAACTTACAACTATTGAAATTAACGATGACAAAGGTACCATGTATGCTATGTATATATTGCGAGACACGGTAGAAATAAAATATTATCAAAACTCTTAGGAAGTTTATCAGTAACAGTTCCGGTGTTTTACTAGAAGTTCCTTAAATATAAAAACAGTACAAATATAGCATGCTTTGCCCCGTTTTTCAATGAAACACTGTGTTCACGTGGTTGACTTTTTGTTCCAGATTATGAACTTTAGTTCTGTAGTGATACAAGGAGCTGAGTTATTTTTCATGGGACAAGCTAGGGACGAAGGTAATGTATTCTCTGTCAAAGAAAAAAAACTCCCATTATTTAGGAATAATTAATTATCTTTTCTTTGTTCATATATTATCGCGCAAAAAGATGTAAGGAAAAGTTTACTCTAACTTTGACATATTATGCGCCTGTCAAATTTTCAATGCAAATTGTAAGAATTTTTCAGTTCCTAGATCATAACAATATCACAAATAGCAATGTTTCAACATGATTATGTCGGGCCAGCTCTTAGCCGATGACATTTTATCAATTAAATGATATTTCATGTTGATATTTAGATAATATCCCAACCATTTCCATATTTTCTTAGTAAACTAAAACCATTATATGTATCACTTTCAGGGTTTTACCCAATACATTTTCACATGTGCGAAGACATAACTGAGAAAACAGCCATTATCAAGCGAAATTCAATTCACCATACATATAGAAGAGCTATAACTATACATGGAACTTTTGGAACCTCTGTAGAAAAGCCCGGCGTTCAGGTAAAAATCAACTCGTGATACAGTTTCCTTTTAAAAATAATAATATACTATATAAGTATGCGAAAATTAACAAAATAAGTAATAGATTAAAAAAAACGGACATTCAAATCATAAAAATGGATATAAAGATCTGTTTAAACATTTCCTCTCTCGATATCCTCTACCTGCGCATCTTTCCATATTGACTGAACTATTCACCAAATTTGGTGAATATTTCAAAATATGTACAGTCTAAATAGGAAACAGTGTAGGCAATAACCAGTTGGTACGACACTGTCTTGGTTTGCACTGGTCGCACGGGTAAATTATGTTGTCGTCAGCAGGCTTTACATGGTTTACGGTTTTAAGTTCATTAATATCTATATTCACTGTCATCTGTTCCAGCTATATGAGAATGTAGCATTCAGTGTGTTCGGTCACACGTACTTCCTGGAAGACGGAGCTGAAAAAGCCACAATATTTCGAGGAAACCTTGGCGCCGAAACAAGAAAAATATCAAATGACTTCGACACGGATCGCGGGTATGATTCCCATTACACATAAGATGGAATCTTTTTTGTAATATCTCATATAAAAGACATTATTATTATTTATAGTTGCTAGGACTTGACCAATCCACTTGGTTACAACGAACTATGTATAAGTACTAATGGTGTATAGGTTTAACTAATATTTTGTTATGATGTCTCATCTATATAAGTGTTTGTAGTGTGGATGTTGATTCTTAAAAAAATCTACCAAGATCAGCTTTATCTATAATTTCTGAGGAGCGATACAGTATAGTATGTGTTACAACCGTCGTTTGAAAAGCCTCTCTCTTGGAATAAGCACTTTTTAAAGAAAAAACAACAACAACAAAAGAACAACACACAAAAAACAACGAAATGTAGAAATTGCCTTAATTTTCTGATGTTACATTGTATTAAACATTATACAAATATGGATTGCGTATATTGCCATAGCAGACGAATTTATCATGTTTTCATTCACTTGCTTTCAGAAAACCAACCACCTTCTGGATTACTAATCCTAAGACTTTAATGGTTGACAACGTTGCTGCAGGCTCGGAGGTAGTTATCTCCCTTTTAAAATTAAAAAATGACAACAATTTTCAAACGACAAAATTATTTTAAAATTGATAAATTCATTATATAATTCTATCACATTTCCATTCATTGTAGTTGTTTTCTTTGATAACTTTGGAAAGAGGTGCTAGCAAAGTCAAAACAAACTCGGCACTTGAGGAAATGGAAATCACTGCAGTGTTGAATGATTCATTAAAGATGATAAATGATTGACCAATGATTATTTTCAGGGTTTTGGAATCTGGTACACGTTTCCAATTGAACCAGTTGGTCCATCAGAAGGTCTGGCATACGAATTAGACGAAGCGAAACACACAGCGTTGTGGACTTTTGATAACAATGTGGTTCACTCTAATCATCTGGTATGACTGTAGAAAGCTGATTTTTAAATAACACTGATATAATAATGATATTCATTGAAAAGAAAAAAGAATAAAAAGTGCATATGTATACAAAAATGTTACACGTCAGTTTGAATGACTTTCTTTGCTGAAAATTACATACTTCATAATTATTGGGGTTTTTTTTAAATTAAATTTAAAGCGTATGCATGTATATTCTTATATACATGCATCAAGGACAGTACAGTTAGTTTTGATCGATTTAAGCTTGAACAAGAGTTTAATGTTACCATTTAACTCTTTCAAATTGATCACAGTAAAGTATGAAAAGTGGAGACATTTTAACTTCATGAATTCACGTTTTTAACATTTCGAATTCAATAATTCAGGTGTTCACGACTTTAATTTCATGAATACGTAATTTTAACTTAAAGACTTCGCAATTCATATTTTATGAATCAAATCGAAGCTGAATTAATAATAATAATAATAATAATAATAATAATAATAATAATAATAATAATAATAATAATAGACCTCATAATGAAATAATGAAGTTGAATTCGTGTACATGTAGTTTTAATAATGAATTCTAATGTTGAATGCATGAAGTTTGAAATGCTGAATTCGTGAAGTTAAAATCGTGAATTCGAAAACGTGACCTCGAGAAGTTGAACTGCTGAAAATTAAATCAAAAAGTTATTATTTCCCAAACAGTATTTCATTTTAATAAGCATGTTACTTTTTTTGTATTTCATTAAAGGGAGGCTATAATTTCGACTTCATTATGAAGAACGAAGATGGAGAAGTAGCAGCGTGTATGAATTATGAGACGAGGGAAAATCCATTCGACGACACATCACCTGGGGTCAAAGTTCAGCTAGATAGACTCACAGGTAAACTTGTTTTTATATTTATTTGTTCAAGTATCAAGGAAGATTAGGATAATGTTTTTGTTTATTTTTTATACTATTGAAACTGACATGAATGTACCTGAAGAACAATGATCTGAGGATATAACGTTATAATTTAATAGGGATATTATATAAAATTTATCTCCATAAAAAGTCAACATTGATATAATACATGAAGTCATAGATTTGAAAATCAAAAATCAATCCGAACAACAGACCTATCCATTTGATACACAGCGTTTTTTAAGTGTCCTTCATGTACAATATAGTAGTAACGTACACGTAATTTTACAATAAATAAAACATAACAAAGTAAAAGAAAACATAAACAAACAAATAAAAAGACATCGAAAGAAAATAAGAAAATTAAATCGAGGACGACTTATAAACTATTATTTTCTGTGCATTTTTCTTCGATCACTTAGAACTAAGATTTTGTTGTGTGTGCATAATCATGCCACCATTATGATGTACAAATGTACAGTGAAGCGAAACAGAATATAGGATATTCTATAACTTAATATTTCCATCTTTACTTTACTATACTTTATTTAACTTTACTTTACTAACTGTTGTTTGATATCATAGTAATTTTATTAACACGTTAAGTAACAGGAAACAATTTTTTTAAGCTTATAAGAATAGAGAAATCAACGTATGGCTGCGGGGAGGATGGTTCGAACTCTATCAGCTGTCGTAAGTCTCTTAAAATTCTACAGACTTTAAGATTTGATAGTATGAACATAAAATCTTTTAATTGTATCATTTATTTATTATAGAAATATATTTTGTTTAGACATTTATTTTAACAAGTTTTTTTCTTCCTTTTTTAAAACAAAGAATAAAAATTTTAAGTCCGTATCGTGGAACTTACTTGTACTAGTTTCATATAAGGAAACATGGTCGTTTCCCGAGTAGGGTTCGAACCCAAAATGTTCTGGGTTGATAGCTTAATAACTAAGTCATCGTTTCTCTAAAGATATATTTAGGACGAACTTTGCTAATTGCTTGTTAAAGTAGCCAAAAAAAATTCGAAAAGAAGCTCAACATAAAAAGATATAAACCTTTGAATATTGATTAAACATAAATTTTCATAAACATCCATTTATTACTTATCTTCTCATCTGTTCTCAGGTCTGCAGAAAGTAAGAAAGGTCTACAACTAGCCAGGTAAGTGAAACTGTTTAGTGCAAAAAAGTTATAAACATTGACAGATATGTTGTCAAATGTGACTTACTGTTATTCCACAATGATTTGAACGATTTATATTCTAATTAAAATACAGTCAACCCAGAACCTACTGAATGTGTGTATAGTGTATATGCTTTGTTTTGAATTCGGAACAGTCCATTTGAATTTAAAGGATATCAGTATCGAAATACTAAGATCAAGCTATCAACAGTATACAGTTATTATTATAGTATATAAACTTTAAAGCGTGGTTTGACTGTACAAATGTGAACGCTGGCAAGATATAGCTTTGTTGATGAGGTAAGATATGTCTTTTGTGACGGGGTTAGGTAAAACTGGCCTCCATTCTGGTGTCTGAGTCTAACAACAATAAGTTTCAGCATGTGAAGGCTTAAAGATCAACTGCATGGGCATAAATGGATTTTTCTGATCATCTTCTTTAAAGATTTAAAATAGTCAAATTGTATGGATAAAAGCAATAGTAACAGTTTCACGAGGACAAACTGATTTACCTTATTGTCATTTTTGCCATGGATGACGACGTTCACACCTCCTTATGTGCAATCTATGAAAACGTACATTCATGTTTATTATTTGACAAATCGGAATGCTATTTAACTCGGTACAATATGTTATTATTTTCAGAGGAAGTGACCAGGCTATGTATGTAACAAAAAGTATTTTCCTCGGTCTATCAACGAAGAACAATGAAGATCAGAGCTATCCAGACGCTCTGTTACCATCAGAGTAAATATTATAAGTTTTACAGGAATTTAAGTCTTCTCCTTTTTCCTATTTTCGTCTTATATCTTTCTACATAGTCACTTTGGACACTGCGATGGCAGATTGTGTCTTTTGAAGCTCCTCTGCATTACCTAGAGCTACTGTTCTATTTGGCCATTTTGACTCAGCTCAGATTTTTGTACATGAATATAAGAATACACGGGTAGGCCTGCACCAGAGGCATGAACAAAAACTTGCACTAACCATTGTCCTACTGTACCTGTATTGTATGATTTTCATTTGTGGCATAAATGACTTGCCACATAATCTGACCTTAATGAAAAACTTACAATAAAACCAACTTCGTAATTTTGTTTTCATTTCTCTTCCCTTTGTCAGATGTACTTATGAATCATTTGTTTTTATTTCTCATTATGAAAATCTTCTTGATTGTGTCCATGTGTTTATAATAATAACCCAATGTGACATCCAATATATTAAATATCGGACGTAAAGGGGTCACGTTCTGGTTAATCCATCACATAATAGACGGGCACAATACCAGGATATGCTTGAACTAGTACACAGATAAAAAATCATTTTGGACTCGCCTAGTTGTTCGTCTTATATCAATTATGATTTCTTTTGCTATGAAATTTTCTAAATATATTCCAGTTTTTTAAGTTTATATTATTCCTTCCCTTAGAAAGTTATCTTACTTATTTCCAGACTTGGACAGGTCCTTGGCACAGTGTTTCACGACGGTCCAACATTCTTCAGGAAATGCTGGTTTGACGGTTTTAAATACAACGAATCTTATATCACAGGGGCGATTGGATTTGCACCTAAATTTAAAACAGATACATCCGTTACAAGCAGTGTAGCTGATATGAGATTTGGTTTTGTTGATGGGGTAAGTTATTGATTCGTTGATTGGGTACTATAAAGATCTGATATAGCTTTGATGACGGGTTACGTTATGCTTCGTTGATGGGGTAAAATATGGCTTTGTAAATGGGGCAATATATCTGATAAAAGATACAGTTTAAAAGACAGGGTAAAATAAACCTTCGTTGATGGAATAAGATATAGCTTTAAATTTACTGGCTTTGTTATATGGGGTTAGGTTTTTGGTGTTTTTGTGTCGCCTTGAAAAGGTAACATATAGGGGTTACTTTTGTCGGCGGCGTCTGTGTCGGCGGCGTCGTTGTCGGCGTCGGCGTCCCCTAAAGCTTGTCCGGAGCATAACTCAGTGACTATAAGTCTGATTGACTTCAAACTTGGTATGCATGCTTCTTTCAATAACTCGAAGTGCAGTGCACAAGGACCGGTACTCTGTAGTTCTTATTTTTTGAGTTATTGCCCTTTGTTAATTTTCATACTTTAATTTTGCCCGGGCCATTTCTCTTCAAGTAAAAAAGCTATGGACTTGAAACTTCATAGGATGATAGATCTCATTAAGAAGAAATGCAGTGCTTAAGAACCTGTACTCTGCACTTCCTAATTTTTGAGTTATTGCCCTTTGTTAATTTTCATACTTTATTTTTGTCCGGGCCATTTCTCCTACTGTATAAAAGGCATGGACTTGAAACTTCATAGGATGATAGGTCTCATTAAGAAAAAGTGCAGTGCACAATAACAGGTACTATGCATTTCTTATTTTTTGAGTTTTTGCCCTTTGTTAATTTTCATACTTTAAATTTGTCCGGGCCATTTCTCCTACTGTATAAAAGCCATGGACTTGAAACTTCATAGAATGATCGATCTCATTAAGAAAAAGTGCAGTGCACAAGAATCAGTACTCTGCATTTCTTAATTTTTGAGTTATGGCCCTTTGTTAATTTTCATACTTAATATTTGTCCAGGCAATTTCTCCGAAAGTATAAAAGTTATGGACTTGAAACTTCATAGAATGATAGATATCATTAAGAAAAAGTGCAGTGCATAAGAAGTGATACTCTGCATTTCTTATTTTTTGAGTTATTGCCCTTTGTTGATGTTATGTTTTCTATAGAGAAGTAACACGTCTTTAATGCTGAACTATCGTTTATTAACTGATTTGATACAGAGCATGGACATGCTAAGATAGGGTTAGTAGGCGGGGCTTATTAGTAATACATTCTGACCAATGAATAACAGAGTTATACACAACAGTTCTTCCTTCTTAACATTTTAGTCCATTATCATATAATTAATACTAAAAATATAATCAAATAACAAGAAAGAGACAACTGGTTGAATCATTTAACAACATGAGATATACGAGATTAATTCATTCGTAAACCAGATCAAACTATCGACCTATTGTTCGTAATTCACCTTTGACTTTTACTACAGTTCACACGAGTTCATTCAGTGGTATGTTTACAACAAAATAGTGTAATGTTTAATTAGATAGCACATTAACTGTCTGTACGCTCTCGAATGTTTATACAGTTACGTAGTCAACTCAGTATGAGAAACGATTAGGTGGTTTGCGTTCTCTCAATGGGTATCTTCGTTCCATTAACATTTGATCTGATCTTTTATTTTCATTTAATGATGGCATTTTCTCAGGATTACCAGTTACTAACAAAGGGTCATTTCTCTCGGACATAACTGGCATTTCTGACAAATTAAGCGGGATCATGTTTAACGGTGAACTTTCTCGGCGAGAAAGCTCATTATTCATTTCTGATTTCCGTAGCTGGTCAACATGCCTTCTCCAGACTTGATTGTTACCGATATCAATTTTATACATGAGAGGTCCCTCGCGGGATAAAATTGTACCCGATAACCATTTTTCGGTTGAAGTAGGCCTATAGTCTCGCGCTATTATTGAGTCTCCTTCTTTGAACTCTCGGAATTTTCGCGATTCCGATGTTGCGAGTTTCTTTCTTTGTTTTTCGACATAACCGTCTATATCCGGTTTTAATAAGTCTAACTTGCTTCGCAAACTTCTGCCCATAAACATCATTGCAGGACTTTCTTGTGTGCTTTGATGGACAGAATTGCGATATGTTAACAAGAAATTTGCCAACTTAAGATTTAGGTCTCCTTTATCAAATTTCATTGCTCGAATTCTTGACTTAAAAGTGCCGTTCAAACGTTCCACTAAACCATTTGTGGACGGTTTAGCAACTGCGGTTCTTATATGAAAAATACCGTTATTTTTCATAAATTGCGCAAATAAATCTGATGTAAATTGTACACCATTATCGCTTACCAATTGTTTTGGTATACCATAACGACTAAATATGGTCCTTAATACATTGACTGTTTTTTCGGCAGACGTACAATTTCCCATATCCTCTATTTCAGCCCATTTGCTTCGAGCACAAACTATTACTAGGAACATATGACCTAGAAATGGACCTACAAAGTCTATATGAACGCGTTCAAAATTAGAGCGCGCCTTTTCCCATGGGTGAAGTTGAACTTTTTCTGGCATTTTCTGCTGCATCTGACAGCCCTGACATTGTCTCACCATGTGTTCAATGTCTGAGTCAATGCCAGGCCACCAGACATAACTTCGCGCTAAATTTTTCATTTTAACTATTCCACTGTGGCTACAGTGCAGAAGATCTAAAACTTGACCTCTCTGAGTTTCTCAGGAATAACAACTCTAATTCCCACATTAAACAGCCTCTTTGAATAGTTAATTCGTTCCGGCGCGTGTGATAACCTTTCAGGACAGGGTCATTTAAGTTCAGACTCCAGCCCTTGTTTACATTTTCGTAAACGCGCGATAAGATATTTTCTCTCTGCGTTTCACGCTTGATTTGCGCTCTAGTTATAGGAACTTTATCAAATTGTTCATTGAAAAATACTTTCTCAAAATTACTTTCATTTTCTAATATTGATGGCGCGGGTAAACGTGACATTTCATCGACATTATTATGCTTCTTAGTACTTTTATACTCTATATCATAATCAAAGCCTGACAAATAAACCGCGTATCGTTGTATTCTTGCAGCAGAAGTGGCAGGAATGCCCTTGCTCGGAGAGAATATAGACAACAGTGCTTGACAGTCTGTTATCAGCGTGAATTTTCGGCCATATAGATACGGATAATATTTGTGTACTGCCCAGATGCAGTAGCTTCCCTTTGTACTTGCGCGTACATTCTTTCAGACTTTGATAGCGAACGGCTTGCAAATGCAATTGGTTTCTCACTGCCATCAGGCATTACATGTGATAATATTGCAGAAATACCGACAGGGGAAGCATCCGTTGCTAACCGTACGGGTAATTTCGGATCGTAATGCGTAAGGACGGGTTCTGACGTAATCAAATCTTTTGATTTCGCAAACGCGTTTTGACATTCTTTAGTCCAAACAAACTTACGCCCCTTTTCTAGCAGTTGATTAAGCGGTTTAATTACCGTGGCTAGGTTATTTAAGAACCTATGATAGTAATTTAGTAATCCGAGATAAGCCCTGAGAGATGAGACATTTTGTGGACGTGGTGTATTTAAAATAGAATCCACCTTATCATTACATTTCCACAGACCGTTTTCATCAATTTCATGACCACAATATGTAATCCTCTCTTGAAAGAACTGACATTTTTCTTTATTCACTTTTAAACCATATTTTGACAACCGTTGCACTACTGTTTCTAAGTTATTTAAGTGAGCTTGATCATTTTCTCCTGTAATGACCATATCATCGAGAATGCACTGTACTCCTGGTATTCCTTGAAGAATTTGATCAATTGTTCTTTGCCATATTGCAGGTGCTGATGATACTCCATATGTCAATCTATTATAAGAATATAGACCTTTGTGAGTGTTAATCGTTAACATTTCTTTTGTTTTGTCATCGCACTCCAATTGAAGATATGCTTGGCGTAAATCCAACTTTGAATATTTCTTTCCATTTGCCAAATTCGCGAAAATGTCCTCTATTCTCGGAAGTGGGTATTTATCTACATTTATAGCTTGATTTACGGTGACTTTGAAATCTCCACAAATTCTTACTCCTCCCGAAGATTTAACAACGGGCACAATAGGTGTAGCCCATTCTGATGTATTCACTTTCGTAATAATGCCCTGTTCTTCTAGGGTATCTAAATCGTTTTCTATTTTCGGCTTTAACGAATATGGTACTGGCCTAGCCTTTACGAATTTCGGTGACGCATTCTCTTTGACAGATAATGTTGCTTTAATATCTTTAACTTCCCAAATACCGTCGGAAAAGATTGACTCTTATCGATTCATAATATCGGCAATACGTGTCTATGTTGAGTGGTCATCAATTGAATTGACATGTACAATACGTGACCAGTCCAATACAATTTCATTCATCCAGTCCAGTCCAAACAATACGGGACCATTGCCCATGACAATACACAGTTTAAGCAATTTTGACTGTCCATTGTATCTGACATTTACCAGTTTCGTTCCGGCTTGTATTATTTCTTCATCAGAATATGTTTTTAACACAGATGAGGGCTTATCCAATTTTACATTTCCAAAACACCTGGAACTGTTCTCTTGACATCGGAGAAACAGCTGAGCCCATATTGACTTACATTTGTATAGGTCTGTCATCTATCTCTGGTGCGATGGTGATTTTCTTACTCGAACCTTTGGTCACGGAATTTATACTCATCACAGGAACGCCGTGGTATGTACGTCTCGTGCACGTGCTTTCAAACAAATACTTTTTATGTGTCCCTGTGCATTACATGCATGACAAATGGCATTCTTAAATCGGCATTTGAAAGATGCATGATTATCTTTACCACAGTAAATGCACTTTCCGTTTTGTTTCACGGTCGAGTTTGCGTTTGCCGGTTTTTGCCGTGGCCTGTGTTCAACTCTTCTCGAAGGTTTTTTTTTCTCAACCTTATTTACACTTGCGGTCAACGACTGAAGTTCTGCGGCGTCCATCGTTGCTGTTCCCATAGCAACTGCTGTTTCAACAGCCTTCTTTAAACTTAAGTCTTCCATCGACAATAGTTTACGCTGTATGTGCTCATCTTTAAGTCCACAAACTAAGCGGTCCCGTAACGTATCGTTTAGGCTGGCTTGGAAATCGCAATGTTCTGCCAATTTCCTCAGTGTAGTTACATAATCATTTACACTTTCACCCGCCGCTTGGTTTCGTTTGTGAAATCTAAATCGTTCAGCTATAATCAATGGCTTTGGGTTAAGATGTTTATTCAATAATTCACAAAGATCGTCATATGACTGTGTTGAAGGTTTGTCCGGTGATGTCAAATTTCGAAGTAACCCGTAAGTTTTTTCTCCAAGTAAAGTTAATAAAGCTGGAACTTTTTTCTCATCGTCTATTTCATTTACTAAAAAGTACTGCTCTAAACGTTCTTGATAGCATGTCCATGATTCTGAATTGCCATCAAATCCAGATAAATGTCCAATTAATGCAGCCATTTTAACACTTATAAATTAAATCCAGAATTTTACACATATTATGATAATAACATTAATATCTAATAGATAAAATCCCCGAAATTTAATGTTCAATTATCCTCGTCGCCAGATTGTTATGTTTTCTATAGAGAAGTAACACGTCTTTAATGCTGAACTATCGTTTATTAACTGATTTGATACAGAGCATGGACATGCTAAGATAGGGTTAGTAGGCGGGGCTTATTAGTAATACATTCTGACCAATGAATAACAGAGTTATACACAACAGTTGATTTTCTTACTTTATTTTTGTCCTGGTCATTTCTCCTCAAGTATCAAAGCTGTGGACTTGAAACATCATAGAATGATAGATCTTATTAATAAGAAGTGCAGTGCACAGAAACTGCTGCTCTGCACTTATTATTTTTTTAGTTATTGCCCTTTGTTATTTTTCATATTTCATTTTTGTCCTGGCCATTTCTCCTAAACTACATTGTTCACAAGTCGACACATCCGACTTTCGGAGTTCTAGTTTTTAATAACGGTCATAAATTTATAGCATTTGTAATTGTGGACACAAAAATGTACATATTAAATTTTCCTGAAAATCGATTTTAAAAACGCGCGAGTATTATAAAATAATATGTAATGCTGATATAAATGATTAAAAATGGAGCACATACAACTATTATATTCAGATAAAACCATTCGCATATATACGAGAAAACACTCACGTGTACAAGTTCAATGTCCTCTCCAATTTACAGGAAGGTGGTATTCGTGTTACTGATGGTCTCTCGGATGACAGTATTCAAGGTGTATTATCTGTAGACATGCAAGAGGCTTCTACATTCCGTGACGTAGATGGTTCAGTCACACGTTGTCCTTCAGACTCCGAATGGATAGGACCTGTACAGGTTATAAAACCCGAACCAAACGTCATTACCGAGAACTGTAAGCTCCGGGAAAATTGGAACATGGCTATTTGCGATGATCTAAATGGCAAGGTTAGCATTGTTGTACCAGAAAATATTCAAAAAGAAAAAAAGAGTGCAATTGACTATTATTGTCTTATTGTTTAGCCATAATATATAATGCAAATATGCAACATTTGATTAAAAGGTTTGAAATACTATAGGTTTGACCACCTTTTGAGAGCAGATTCATAATTAACATACACTCAAACAAAGCAATAGCGAACAGTACTCAAAAGGTAAACCGTCACACAGCATTTTGACTTAATTGCCCTTTTTCTTGATTGAATGTACCAATGCTAACTAAATTATTGGTCCTAATTTTGGACTACTTGTACATTTCAGCTGAGGATGCAAGCTACGGGATTTTTCCCAGGAACAAGCAGAGATGATTTCAATTTGTATCAAGGACAAGTGAGACGGCGTCGTTTTGACGATGATGATGACATATCCGCCGAACATGCTGACGTCATGTTGAAGCACCGATTCACGACAATATTTGGGGAAAATGAATTCTACTATGAGTTCCAGTATATTGAAGATTTCCCGAAGAATTTACGAACAACAGGCTTAAGCGTTGAAAAGTTTGTTATTTATATTGACCTTTATCAACATGTATACACGGTCATTCGTCTGGTATATAAGATCTTTCATCTTTTAATAATTCAGTTACACATACAGAATATAAGGATCTTTCATTAAAGTCCTGGTACATACCATGAAATCTAGCCCAAGGATAACTGTTTTACAAAACCTGGTGACCGCTAAACAATCAGGTCTGACGGAGGACTAGATATTTATGATTTTTTCCTTTTTCTTACATATTGCATATAAATTAATTTCCGAAAAGAAGTTATGAAAACTGCTATTTTTATTCAGAACTTTTTTCTCAAAGTAGCATAATTTCTTTTATGAATTTACAACTTTATAACGGCAATATGAAATCATCTTATGAACGCAATGCCTTCATAAAAAACGTCATTTAAAGAACGCGACTTTTCTAGCATCGTGAAAATAGGAGATAATACTGCCTGATGTGCAAGAAGTTTTCTAATCTGGACTAAAGACAATAAGCAGCATGTTATATATAAAAGTTATAACGTTAGCAATATGATTGTAGGTGATTTTTAGCAATGCAGCAATAAAGTATACATTCATGGTATAATGACGTCACCTACATGACATATCGGAATTCAGCATAATTTGCCATAAGCCACATTTCTAACATTATATGAGCCGCGTCATGACAAAACCAACATAGTGCGTTTGCGAACGGCATGGATCCGGACCTGCCTACACATCTGCGCAGTCTGATCAGGATCCATGCTGTTCGTTATCAGTTTCTCTACTTGTAAAAGGGTTGGTAAGCGAACAGCATGGATCCTGATCAGACTGCGCGGAAGCGCAGGCTGGTCTGGATCGATGCTGGTCGCAAATGCACTATGAAGCTTTTGTCGTGACGCGGCTCCTATCATTTCTTAAACTTTATAAACACAATCCATGCTGGTATTAAAAAATGTCAAAACATGTCACGATTCGTACAATTCCTTCAGCACTACAATACGCCAATAAGAATTTGAAAATATGTTATTTTTCTCTTATATCTTTTTTTTTCATTTATTTTCTAGGGGAAAGTCTATAGTCGTCGGAATTTGTCTGCCAGAGGGTGTTGGTAAAGATGATTTTAGCGTTTTTACAACAACACCAGATGATATTGTAATGTCACGTAACGATCTTAAGTATGTTGACTCCTTAGACGAGGTTGCCTCTGATATTCGAATGCAAAAACTGTACCTTAAGGATAGGTAATATTTTGTTCGATATCGTGTGTAAAATATTCGCTATATTTTGATAGCTTAACGTGCGATGTTCAAAAGAGAGTATAATTTAGCATTGTTTTTATTGTTAGATGTTTACAGTTGAAATGTTGGTGATTTCAAATCTTTTTTTACTAATTTGAAACTCTTTTAGAAATTACATGGTTGTCACTGGTGCGTTGCTCCAAATCACTTCACATGCAGACGCACTTTGAAAAAAATCTGTAAACCAAAAATACTAGTACTCGGACGCGTTAAACTGCTTGTAATTACATAGGTTATTTTGAAGAGTTTTGTCATAGCATTTGATTTCTAGATCTAGGAAACACTGCCAGAAATGTTTCTAAATGAAACTGCCTACGTATTCGTGTACACATTATTATACATAAATAATCATGTAATGTTATAAACACTGAACAAAAACTACTGAGAGTACAAGATAATTAAGTTCGGAATGTACATGCGTTTCGGTATTGTAATTGTTGTTGGAAGTATCGTTATTTTGGAAATGTCATTTATAACTTTAAGTTCTTATGCTGAATAAGCTGTCCACTAGAGAATTATTGTAATTATTGTAAATTTAAAAGCAGCGTAAAATGTTTATTGAGAGAACTCAGGTCTCAAATATATAAGACATTTTAACTGGAAAGTTTGTTCCCAATTTATATACTGACGTGTATATATGAATGGCCAAAACACAAAAGAATAAAACGATGACTAAGCTATATGGCCAATGAGTAACATTTTAGAATCAGTAACTGGACACTAAAAAAATAAATAAGAAACCCTTATCACTAGAATAGTATGGACACTTGCTCGAGTTATCTCCTGAAACAGAAGCACATACTTATCTTAACGAATTAGACATTTTCATTTATGAAATTTATAAAATACTTTGAAAATACGTAATAATTGATTGATTGATTGATTGGAAAATGTTTTACAACCAATCAAACCAGACAGTGCCTATGAATTATGCATTTCATGTATAATAGTATAATACTATAAGAAGAACGTATATTTCCCTTTCTCCTGCAGGATGTTGTATGTGCGTATTAGCTCGAAAAAAGTTCGTGATCTTAATTGGGACAGGGAAGATAACGATCATTGTGCAGGCGAGTTCTGTCCAAAAATAACCATAGTGATGAATGAAAGATTTGATTACACTCCATGTTTCACAGTTACAGACGATCAGGTGAGAATTTACATTTTTTATACAAGTTTTTTTCAAATAAAAGGTAAATTAATATATTTTAAAAAAGCTTTATTAGAAAGGTACACCTCATAAAGAATCTTCGGGATATGCTTTTTGGCCAGACATATTTTGTACTAGTAACAGTTAAAAGTATTATTTGATTGCCATTGCCAGATGCAAATATTGTTTAAAGTATAATCAGGACCTTGTTTTTAAATGAAAGAAATTTAGGTAAAAACAACAAGGTAATGGTCTCTTTAAAAAAATACATTTTTAAATACTCGTGACTTTTTTGTACGACATATATATGTAGCGGTCAGATTTACACCAAACACTTGTTTTTCAGTTGAATGACAAAATTTCTTTGGAAGAACACAGCTGCACGCTCCCAGCTTCGCTACCAGATCCGGTAATGTATTCTTCAATTTAGGTTGTAAAATAGTTCAAATTTTAAAGTTTCAATAATGCTTCCAAATAGGAAACTCTGTTTTTAATTTGCTTAATGTCGATGGACATGAGGTAGGTTTTTTGGTACGTGTTTCAATTAATTAAGTTTTAGTATAGTACATGTATAGTTAGGAGTGAGATATTGAAAAATAAAAATCTCGGTATATAGCAAATTTATGTGAAGACCTACCTGTCTTGGATTGTTTATGCCTCATCCACTATGATCAATGTCAATATCTCATGTTATTACAAAATTGTTGCTTATTTCTTTTGTTTCTTCATTATTCACCATAAACATTACACATAGTTACATTGAACGTTACTTGTATTTGTATTCCAACTACAACAAAACTTTCTGCAATGGTAATAATTGAAAACCTGGTTTCGTGGCGTTGTCATGCTTCTTGTTATAATGTTTTATGTGGAGAAGTGTTTTAGAATTAAGGCAGCTTTTAGTTATTCTGTGTTAAATATAATCAGTAATTACATATAAATAATTGTAATAGAATGATCGATTTTATAACACACGTAATTCTTCAGGATTGGGGAGCAAGGGACACTCTGGCTTCGGAGGACGGAAGTTGGGGACAGTGGAGTGGGTGGTCCGAATGTTGCAACGGTATTCACCCTTCTTATTGTCCATAGTCGATATGCTATCAATCAAATCTGTGTTCAAGAAATTCTTGTTTTACAGTCTGGTCTGTAATTTATCTATTTTTGCAAATGATTCAGTTATTTTAATTGATAAACACTAACAAGCGACTAATTCTAAAATGTAAAAACCACCGTTAATACTTCTTCGTGTTTAATTGAACTTTGGTGTAATCGAATGAAACATTTTTTTCCAAGTACGTAAACAATTTAGAGACAATTAAAAAGCATACAACAGTAAAATGGTATTGTACAGAATAAATGCATTAAAAGCTCGACATAATTTTCACAAGGTGCATAAAAACTACACATAGACAACATAATACTAAAGATATTACAGTTCAAATTTCGTCTATTTACAGAAGCTGGAGGTGATATAGTCCAGACAACAAGGTATCGACTATGTGACGATCCTTCGCCACGTGCTTCCGGTGCCGATTGCAAGGGTGAAAGTCTGCAGAGCAAGCCGTGTGCAAACGGGTGCCCTGGTATGTATATGATGACACTTATTTCACAAAATGCATTACAGTCATCCACAGAACACAGGAAATAAAAGCAATCTAGATTTTATTGCAGTTAGTCGAGTTTATGTACTTGTTCATCAATAGGATTAATGATTGTTTTTTTCCTTTTTTAGTTTTTACTTTTAGTCATGTACAGACTCAAACGAGTCTGCAATTTTTATGTAATGATGTTGTGATTAATGCTTGCGAAGGACCCTTTTTCCAGATTTTTGGTAATAACGAGACGTTGTCACTCAAAAGGAACAATATTTTATAAAATATTTTGATGATATTTTTCAAAGTTTGTTAAATGTCCGAAAGAGCAGTGGGTGGGAAGAGGAAAGCACTGATTTGATCTGCTCTGATGTTTTCTTATAAAGTTAAGATTACATTAATTGTTGCAAAACATTCGTTTGGTGGAAATGTTTCAAGAAAGTGTAAAAATGGTCAAAACGTTTTAAGCAACACGAAACGCTTCTTAGAATTCTTTCTGATCATAATCTGCTTGAAACATTTCCAACTTTTCAATCAAAGGGTTACCTAAATCGAAAGATATTTTATTGTCCGTGTACGTTACCGAAAGGTCAAGTAGGTTAGCTATTTTGTCATTTGCGTTTGCTGCGATGCACCGTGTGTTAACCATCTTTTTGCGAAAGGTTCATGCTATTTGCAAACTGGAACACGAAGTAATAACAAAATGTAGACATTGTTATAAGGACTAATATTTAAATAATTTCACAAAGTGCGAGATCAGAAGGAAATATGATAATTAGAATAAAGAACTTGGCTTGCATCCATGACCTTTTTAATTTTAGTTTTTCTTACAAAATATTATTTAACGTTAGATAATGTACAAGACGTCGTTTATTTAGTGCATATCTTATATAGCGGCATACAGAATGAGCAAACATGCTATTTAGCCTTTTTAGAAATTAAGTCTAGATTTAAGATTGTATAGTTGAATGTATTTGAAAATAAAAGAAAAACAACGTTGTTAAAATCAGATGGTTTCGAATTGTTCTTACCCAGAAGACATTTGGTACAAAACTGCAGTGACTTGGATATATTTTATACTTTTTATATTGGTCTTTATTTGTTAATCTTAGTTTAAAGATATACTACGCTTATCCCTGAGTAAAAAAAATATTGTACTCTCAGAAACTTATTTAAATCTTGAATATGTCTAATTCAAATAAAAAAATGAAAACTAAGTAAACAATGCAGGGGAAGCTGCGTTTATATGCAGGGGAAGCTGCGTTTCCTACTAGGGGACAAGTAAAATTGGTCCTTTCTTTCCAGGTTTTTAATGACACTAAATTCATATTTTGACCTCATATAGTGTGCAGAATTTCAACAATAACATCTACTTTGTGTGAAGTCAAAACATGTTTAATTTATATTTACAAAGAGACTGTGTAGCGATTACCCATATTTTCTGATATCAAAATTGAGCATAGTTTATCTATAAGAAATGCAAGAGTTGGTTTTTAAAGCTGATTACAAATTCATACCTATATATTTTCTGTCATTGTAATACATACTTATCTCATTTCTGTAGTTGATGGCGAAATGACGGGTTTATCAGACTTCTCGGATTGTTTCTGTGACGGCATTGCTGAGGGGTCGTCAGGAGTAAGGTCTAAGGTCCAGGAATGTGTGAATGCGGCTAATGGAGGCCATTACTGTAAAGGAGATTTGATAAGATATGCCGCATGCAGAAAGGCTTGTGGAGTTTCGAATGAAAATTCAGGTAATGGTTTGAAACTTTTCTAATTTCAAGATATGAACTTATCTTAAAATGGTCAAAATTTCTTGTCACGCAAAATTAAGTATCAGTGTATTTTATTATATGAATTTTATGAAAATGTTTTGCTTCATAATAAATATCATTGAATAAATGAAAGGCCGTCGGAGAGTTTTATCCAGCATAATATCGTCTTATCAGTTGACTGTTTTACAGTTGTTATCTTATCATGAAACTTGGACGTTTTCTTTCATTGCCCTTACCTTCACAATATAAAACATTGATCTTTTGTTATTTCCGTTAAAATACACCAGGGCAATGGAACTCTCTTGCGTTTGTCGGAACTCTGATTCTTATATGATAATTTTTTTCTTTCATTATATTCTTTTCTGACGTTATTACATTACAGTTTAGAAAATTTTATTTTCAGTTGACGGAACATTAACATCGTGGAGCGAGTGGACAGATTGTTTTTGTGGGGGAATAGCTGAAGGATCACGTGGGGCAAGTACAAGAAGCCGTACATGTGAAGGCACTGCAAACTATGGCATGTTCTGCGTAGGCGAATTTGAAGAGGTGAGACCGTGTGATGCAGACTGCTACCCGGATCAGTAAACTATATATAAAGTCATACCAATGTCAAAAAAAAAATCACACAGATTTTAAGACAATCATATTTTGTTCTCTAAATAAATTACGCTAGTTTATTTATACGCCTTTGTTTTTTCTCTCCATATTTATTTTCAGTGTTGGCCTTTTTTTCGCTTGATTGACCATTAACATCGTCTACTGCACATAAAGACTTCTATGTTTGCTGACGGTTGAAGGGACGGCGACATACTGTTATACATTTTCGTATAATAACTTCTGCTTTTATAATGTTATGATAAAATTATAAAAACAATCCATACTACGCACATTCTATTCTTCTGAGACCATTCACTTTATATTTTCATTTTTTCTTTTCAAAATGAAATTGCAAATTCATGGTAAAATTTTTTATCCAAAACGTCGCCGAACAAGACAAAAAATGAAAAGTTTCTTTAAAGTGTCTTTCATTTTTTCATTAGGACCATATCTTGCGAGCAATGACATGTATGCGAATTCATGGTTTCCGACTGATTTGTCTTCTAGATGAACTTATCATGTCCTCAAGAATTGAGTACACAACTCCCTCGTTTACGGACAATAGGGAGTGTATATCTTGCGCCAGCTTTACACAGATTTGTTCTCCTTTTCTAGTAAAACCCTCTATTTTAGTTCACAGTTTACATCAAATGAAAAATCGTCATTTCCTTTCACGGATAAAGACAAGAACCCTCTCATGTTCTCTAACCCTCTCATGTTTTCTAATGTTTGCATTATTTCAAATTCTGGTGATAAATGAACCATACGACAGATCTCTTAACAAACCAATCAGGCGGTTATACTCAGCTAAATCACTACAACTAGAGAAAATAAGAATCCCTAAAGAAAGCCCAGCAAGACAAAATTGAAAATGTTGCAGGCTCGGGTTTGATTGAGCCTGTTCATGGACTGCAGAAATTTTTTGATCTATTGGTTCTGTTTCATTGTTAATCGAAAATGGAATTTTTACATTAATTTTATCATTTCAAGTTCGAGCAGACATTGAGAAGTCTTTTTGAATAAATACGCTTGTGATCAATGTGTAAAATACGATGTATTTAAGATTAACTTTTGCCCTCGGTTTTAATCCGCACGTTTGTATAATGTAAGTGAAAAAAAAACATGGTAGAGGACGAATAGTTTATCTTAAAAGGTTTGTCGCTATCATCCTTCATGCAGATAAAATATATTTTATTGCCTATTTTTCAATTAGGTCGTGCATAAAACTTATTCTTTTATCTATCAAACTTTTCAATATCATACTAAGAAAGTATTCCGAGCAGGCTAAAACATTGAACTGAAAATTGAGCTGCGTCATGACAAAACCAACATAGTGGGTTTGCGACCAGCATGGATCCAAACCAGTCTGCGCGGACTGCGCGGATCCATGCTGTTCGCTATTAGTTTCTCTACTTGCTATATGGTTTGTAAGCGAACAGGATGGATCCTGAACAGACTGCGCGGATGCGCAGTCTGGTCTGGATCTATTCTGGTCGCAAACCCATTATGTTGGTTTTGTCATGACGCGGCTCAAATATCTTTTTGTTTACTATTTATGTTTCTAAACCTGGATTTAAATATATATAGAGGATATTGAATGAGTGTAAGTTTAATACTGAATTTATTGCACGACTTGTATAAAATTATATTATGCGAGCCTCTTCAACGAGTGCAATAAATCTAGTTTTAACTTACACGAATTTAATATTCTATTTATCACATAATAAAAATAAAGACTGTCTCAAGTAAAATCATTCGGAACTGCTTCGGCTATTATCTATAATCCTTATCCGAAGACTGACGGAAAGGGCCGAGTAGTTTGAAGTAAAATAAGAGTCATTTTTCATTGACGCGCCTATAGTTTAACGCTAACATTAAGCGCGTCTTTACAATATGTTTGTATAACGCTAATGACGTCACGTCAAAATATATGCACGGCCGTGCAATACCATATTTACGGAGTCGCAAAATCGGCACGGGTGTGTGATAAATACAAATATCTGATATTTTAAGATAAACTATTTCATAGCAATCAATACATTTTTGCAACGATTTACTTTATATTGCAATCTTGTCTAACACAGCAACCACTGACTTTTCATAGAAAACAATAAATTTCCAAAGCAACCAGTGACCTCTTTTGCAACAATGACTTTCCATAGCACCCATTGACTTCCATAGCAACCACTGACTTTCCATAGCAACCATAGATCAATTATAGTTAACAATATTACATGTTTATTGTAATTAAGATTATTTATATTCAGGCATGCGATATTAGGACTACCATGACCCACTTTATTTAACTTTTTCTTCGTATCATGACGAAATACATCCGAAAATGGTCGTCATAAGTTGGTATCCCGTACAAAGAATGTACTGATAATCAATAATGATTGGATAATACGTCACACCAACACAACAGCTAGTAGTCATACGGCGGCTTTCTGTCTTTACTTCAACTTCAACGGGGTTACTCTACAATATCCACGAGGTAGACATCGACGTCGAGGAGGTGAAGAGTGTACATCGGTGTAGAGTACTGGTGGGGAAAGACCTCAGGTGCCCCTCGGCCCCCGTGCATTATTTCAGGCATAAAGGGCATCTAAATTGGAACACCGACGTTCCGTTAGCTATGTGGATAGAACGTCGCTCGAATTCATTTGAAAAGGAAATTAAATATAACTGGTTAATTTACATAAATTGTATCATACGCCATTTGAATGTTTTATTGATATTGCATTGTGTGACGAATTCTGATTTGGCACATCTACTTTTTAGGACTATAGAGATTAACAGGATACAAATGTTTAGTTGGACTTAGAGGACTAGTTTAACATAGATAGGGAGTCTATTGAGCGCATCGACTGTGCAGCTCGCTCACCTGACTTAAATCCAATAGAATACATGTGGAATGAGCTCTAGGCTAGAATTTCATTTCGTCACGCTGCATGCATGTTTTGAGCGCTTCAAAGAGGGAGTCATCTTCTTCTTTAGCACAAAATCAGTGTAAAACTCATTTATAAAATTAAATTCGTCCTTCAGCTGAATAAATAAAACAGTAAATCAACATTTAAAACCTTTCGCACGGCGTTAATACAATTATCCTAAATTATCCTATTTTTTTTACATTCAAACATATGTGCTTAGCAACAGTTGAGTAGCACATAATAAAACCATTATTGGTTAAATAAATGATCTATTGAATATGATGTAATATTCACTGGCAAAATGTTATACTGACCTCGACTATTGCCTAAACATTTGCCGGTGAATATCACATCATATTCAATGGCTCACTAGTCAATAAGTGTATAATGTTTAATGATTTGTTTTACTCAACTCTGTCCGTACACTCAACTCAACATTATCCGTACACTCAACTCAAGTGTCCCCTAATGATCAACTGAACTCAATTCTTTCTGTATGCTCAACTCAACTCAACCCTCAACGTACACTCAACTCAACTCTACTCTCCCTGGACGCTGAACTGAAATTCAACTCTTCCTTAAGCTAAAATTGAGATAGGGGTCGAAATGTCTTACCCACTCGGGGTCGAAAAGACATGTAAAAAGGGGATTTAGGTGTCATGGGGTCTAGAAGTCATCTTAATATTGTAAGGGGTTGAGAAGCCAAGGAGTCTAAATGTCTTACGTGCTATGCATCAGACCAAAGAACAATTTAAATGTTTTCATGGTGTATATATCTTTTTTGTGGATATACTTGTACATGCTTTGTATCTTTTTGTTACAATGTCAATTTTGTAATGCTATTTTATTAATGTATGTTCATAGTAACACAAAGAAAGGTGGGGCAGTATTACCAATGGCATTGACACAACCAATGAGTGTTGTTATATGGTAGAGCGTGGTGAAGATACTGTCTGTAATTTGCAATCTGCAATCTCAAGATGATATGATGTTTGGTGGCCTATGTTCGTAGTCATTTCAACTTTGGGGACCAAAGTTTTAGGGGTCTAAGCAATTGTTATAATGAAATTTTTATAATGCAAAGTTTATTGATATGTGATTATGATGTCATAAACTTATGTACAACCCAGGTATGCCATTAGGTTTTCATATTTTATACTACATGTATTCATCTCTCTTGACAAGTCAGGTGTCTTCGGAAAGGTAATGTTTTTTAAAATTTTGTTTTGAGTTTATTTCCATGATAAATTTTAGTTAAAAAACTCATAAACTTTGAATGCATGTTTTACATTGTTTGTGAATATCTTGTTTGTGTTCACGTCATATTCAAAGTTTTGTAATGCAAGTCACTCATTGTTATGGAAATTTACTGGTTGCTATTAAGAAAGTCACTGGCTGCTTAGGAAATGGAAGTCACTGGTTACTAATCAGAGTAAACAGTGACCTATAGAAAGTTATTGGGAATCACTGATTACTATGGAAAGTCAATGGTTGCTACGGTAAGTCCATGGTTACTTAAGAAGTCGTTGGTTGTTATGGAAAATCCATGGTTGCCATTGAAGCCACAAAAATCAAACGTTGCTATGGAAAGTCCAAAGTTGATATGAAAGTAAATGGTTCCTATGTAAGTCAGTGGTTGTTATGGAAGTTATAGTTGTATCTACATAGAATGGAATTCTACAAACAAATTTGAAGTTTCATGCGAGGAACATTGCTGCTAACGTTTAACAATATTGGTCTGTTGGTAAATAAGGATATACTGTTATAGGACTAACAACGCACTGACACACGAAATACCAAGAGTAATAGCAACATCTCACATCTAAGCACTTTGTTAAAAATTTCATGGCCAATGATGGGCAACATTATAAGACACTTTACAAGCTCAAATTTCTTCTTCAAAAAAGAGGGTCGTGATGGCCCTAAAATATTGCTCAAGTGATTATCAAGGCGTAAGCAATGAATGAAAAGAAATAAAATGATACTATAAAGTTCAATTCTGAACCTGAAATAGTGTAAATGTAAACAAGGTTTTTACGATCAATGGGCTGTCAACTAGTTTTTGACCCCTGCTGACCCATGATTTAAACAACCTTGCTGAATCTTATCTGCAAGATAATTGGGCTGAAAATATTACATTGATAGTGTTTACAAGGGTTTTTCCATTTGGTCTGTGTGCCCATATTCAAACTTGATCTAGAAATCATCTAAATAATCTTTCTTACCAATTTCATGGATATTTGGATCAAATAAGTAGCCAAGGTTTTTCCATATTTTGGCTGTGTGACCTAGTTTTTCATCCGAAAAACTCGTCTGTACAATTTATAACTTACACAAATATCCTGAATAAGTTTGGTGGTAATAGAGGCAAAATGTCATCACTAGAGTGTTAACGAAAAAATGTGAACTAATGATGGACATTCAACGATCCTCAAAGCTCACCCTGAGCATGCTCAGGTGAGCTAAAGTCAAACTAATAACTGTTGGGTTCGTTTTGTTTTAGCAGTCTTTCCTGTAAGAAACTATAAAAAAAAACAAAAAAACAAGAAATATTATAAGGTAATTTTTATTTTTTATTCATATCATTTACATTTTTCATATCTCAAAACACAATGGTTACAATAACAATGAGCAGAACTTAAATATATTTTATACATAAACATTACCTTTTCATTTTTATTCATTAAAAATAAAATAACAATACAAAAATATGCATAGAGTTTTCATATAAAATAGCTGAAAACAACAAAGGAATTAAAATTAACATTTGACGAGGGAAATTATTAGACAAGACTATGTATTAATATAGCTTTTTGTTTATCAAACTGAGTTTTTAAATATTTGTTATGTATATTTTGATGGAAAACAACATCTTTAAAACAAGAAATTTCAATAAAATACTCAAAATTAAGTATCAAATTGTAAACAGTATGATGTGAATGCCTAGGCATTACACTATACTAGCAGCCAAGCCAAGTATTTATTGCCACAAGCAGTAAACTAACAAAAAACACTCTTAATCTAATCTGAATTGATTTAAATAACAAAAAACGATACATTGAGCTACCAATAGGACATAACCAGGCAAGCTGCTCAGATAAACAGAAAACAGTCTCTGGCCTGACTCTATACTGGTGGCCATGGTAAATTAAATTCTGTTACAACAGGTTAATGAACTACTGTAAAAACAAATTCATTATATAACAGTTAAAATGTCGAAAATCTAGGACGGTCTCATTTTCATCTTAAAATAGCAAACTTACTGACATTGTAAACTATTTCTGACACGATACTAGTAAACTTTCTTCAATCTAAAAATAAAACTATGTGAGTTCATAATAAACAGAACGTGGATAAATGTCAAGTAAATGTCAAATATTCAGAGCAGTGGCAATACTAATTTGTGATACTATCATTTAAACTTGTTGTACTAAATGACAAACCTATATCTGAATGCCAAGGTTGTTTAAAGTCGGTTATCTTACTTATTTCAAGTGTGCATAAATCTCGTTTATCTTGAAAAAAAAGGTTATGTCTCTTCAGTGTGACAAAAAGATAACTATATTGATACACTGAAAGTATTCAATTAAATATAATTATGTTTAATAATGTTACCATTTTTTTACCAAATTTTGCTAAAACTCAATGAAGATTTAACCATAAGAATTGGCATAACGACATTATTTTCCAGATTTCTTTAAAGGTTTTTGAAAACACTTTAATATAATTATGTTGTCAGTTATAAATTATAAAATTACACTGCATATAATTATTAAAATAATTAAAATCTGTACAAAGTAAAAAAAAATCTGAGTGTAAAAACAATATCTAGGTAACTGCTAAATGGAATTGCAAGTGGCTGGCTAACTATATACATCACTAGTGATTCAGGTATTACAAAATAACAAATCATTACTAAGTATCTTTCATAAAAATATATATGTATCTTCTATTGTTAAAAGAAATGCCATAAGAGAATCACTTAAAAATGTTAAATATAGGCTTTATTGAAACAAATATGAGCCGCGTCACGACAAAACCAACATAGTGGGTTTGCGACCAGCGTGGATCCAGACCAGCCTGGCATCCGCGCTGTCTGATCATGATCCATGTTGTTCGCTTATCAACTCTATTACAAGTGGAGAAACTGATAGCGAACAGGATGGATCCTGATTAGACTGCGCGAATGCACAGGCTGGTCTGGATCCATGCTGGTCTCAAACCAATTATGTTGGTTTTGTCGTGACGCGGCTCATATATATATATAAATTATGATCACTTGAATTTCTCAGTGTATGTTGAAATGTGCTTAAAATCAAAATACGTTTACTTTATAAAAGTAAAACTATTAATAACTTCTGTTTACTTCACTCCCCTGTTCATTGCTATATATTACATAATGAATTCTATATAAAAATTGAGCTACCAATCAGCATAGAGTCTACCTTAATGCCACCTGCACTTAACCTCTAAACTGCTGATTTGTGAAAAAGATTAAGGCTGTTTTAATATGGAACTGATAATTTGAAGTTTAGAGTATTTCAATATAAAATTACAAAAAATGAAGAGAGAGCCTTGTCTGACTAAACTGGTGGCAAAAGATCACCACTTTTGGTTCAAGCTTGTCTAGGGTAAAATGTCTTTAAAGAGTTAAATGTCCTAAATCTAGCAGTTCAAAGGTTAAAGATCAAAAACTAACAACAAATAACCTCTGTTGATAAATCTATAATCATTAAAATCAAAGTATTTTCATATAAACAAAACTGTGTATGTTTAAAGATAGCACATAAAGGCACTTGCATTGCATGTTACATAAATTCAATAATACATAATATATATAATGATTATAAACAATGAATAATGGAAGAATAAATAAGTGATTTATACAATCATGAAATGTGTACTTTTCCAAACATTAGAAATAGGACATTAACAACTTAATTCATACATCAAAATCCAAAAGAAAGCACTTGATATAATAATAACTGATCATTAATAAAACAGAACAAGATCGTATACAATTTGCCCTTTTTTTGCACTAAAAAACATTAACCAAAGACAATAACAAATAAAATGTAAAGCTCAAAACTTGCAACAAAATATAAGTGACAATTTGCTGAAAATGTTTTGGCTTCTTCTTTTTATAACACATTTCTAGCAAAACTTTACAAAAATTCTAAATCAGCAATTAGGTAATATGATGAATAAATAAATTGATCTGGAGTTTACAAAATAATTTTCTAATCTTATGTAACTATTTTTTTCTTTTCATGGTTCATTTACAAAACATGGTTTATTTACATAACATTCCTTAAATTGTATCCTTAAGAATTAATTTTTTCTCCAGATTTGCAAAAGGATAAGCTTCTTCAAGATTAACTTCTTAGTAACATTTTAGAAATTTCAATGAATCAAGTTGAAATACATAAATAAACAAAACAGAAACTTTCACTGTGCTATGAATCTTCCATATGGACATTCTCATTTACCAACACATCTGATCTTTGACCTACAAACTCTTCAAGATCTTCTTTCAAATGACAATTCTGTAGGGACAAGCTTCTAGCTTGACTCAGACTTCCTGAAGCACCTGCTGCACTTTCATCAATGTTACTGAGAAGACCTGAAATATCAATATCCCCTTCTCTAAATGCAAAAATTTCCTCAAACCTGTAACAGTCCTTGTTGTTTTCATCCTGGTAGTGATATGCCATTATGGACTCCATGTGATTTGTAACGTGTAAACACTGTTCAAACGTGTCATAAACTTCAGGGCCAATGCCTGGTTCAGTACGCTTTTTTGGTTTGTGTAAAGTGTGTGAATTAAGCCTCCCACTAGCACTATCACTGCGAGGTCTTTGTTCACATAGCAGCCTTACAGCATCTAGATGCTGATGACTAGCACTGAGGGCTCCGTTTAATGCCTGCCGTTGATTTCTAAGGTCATGTGACTGCCGTTGATTTCTGAGGTCACTGTCCAAATCCATAGCAAATTCAAAATTGAGATTTCTGAAGTTTGGAGGTACTGGATTGTGTATAACATTTGTATTCTGCTCCACTTGAGGGTAAATATCAGTGTCAATCTGACTGTAATTTACCTCTGTAATGGCTAACTGACACGTAAACCTGCAACAATAACCGTAAACAAATAAAATACGTACATGTATTTTCAATAACCCTGAACATGCTAAATCATTAAAATGCTGTATTGTTTCATTGATTTGCTCAGTTTTGAATTTGGAACAATCCATTCAAAGTTTCCGGGATTTCGATATCAATATACAACAAGAATTTTCAACAGAGTTACCAACGTCCCCCGCCCCGGGAGTTTTATATGAAGCATAAAATTGTGCTATTTCAAAAGATTGAGGTATGGATCTCAGGACATTCAGTCCAAAATTATGATCAATGCTAGATCTGCAAATGTAACAATAAATTTGTTAAAAAAATAAAATGAAACACGGAATTTAAAAATCTATCATGTTAAGCTTTGAACTCTAAGTGTGAACTTGACCTTGGAGGTAGGGGAGCAGGTGTTGTGCATGACATAACGTCTTATTATTGTGACTATTTGTGCTTAGTTATTTCAAAATCCCTTGAACTATGAAGAAGTTCTAGATTCAACACAAAATATACCCTATAACAGACTATGTTAATTTTTGACCTCTAAGTGTGACCTTGACCTTGGAGGTAGGGATGCAGGTGTTGCGCATGACACATCCTCTTATTATAGTGACTATTTGTGCGAAGTATTTTCACAATCCTTTGATCTATGAAAAAATTATAGACCTGACACAAAATATACCCTGTAACAGACTATGTAAGTATTTGACCTCCAAGTGTGACCTTGACCTTGGAGGTAGGTGACCGGTTTTTGCGCATGACACATCATCTGATTATTGTTAACAATTATGGCAAGTATTTACAAAAGTCCTTCATAGATAAGAAAGTTATGGACTGGACACGACATATACCCTTAAATAGACAATGTTAACTTTGAATGAACAAGTACGACCTTGACCCTGAAGGTACGGGTCTGGTTGTTGCGCATGACATATTGTCTTATTATAACAAACATTTGTGCCAAGTTATCTCAAATTCCTTTGAATAAATGACAAAGTTATGGACCGGACACGAAATATACCCTGTAACAGACTATGTTAATATTTGACCTCCAAGTGTGACCTTGACGTTGAAGGTAGGCAACTGGTTTTTGCGCATGACACATCGTCTGATTATTATGAACAATTATGGCAAGTATTTACAAAAAGCCTTCATAGATAAGAAAGTTATGGACCGGACACGAAATATACCCTGTAACAGACTATGGTAATATTTGACCTCCAAGTGTGACCTTGACCTTGAAGGTAGGTGACTGCTTTTTCCACATGACACATCGTCTGATAATTGTGAACAATTATGGCAAGTATTTACAAAATCCCTTCATAGATAAGAAAGTTATGGACCGGACACGAAATATACCCTGTAACAGACTATATTAATATTTGACCTCCAAGTGTGACCTTGACCTTGAAGGTAGGTGACTGGTTTTTGCGCATGACACATCGTCTGATTATTGTGAACAATTATGGCAAGTATTTACAAAATCCCTTCATAGATAAGAAAGTTATGGACCGGACACGACATATATCCTCAAATAGGCAATTTTGACCTTGAATGAGCAAGTGTGACCTTGACCCTGGAGGTAGGGGTCTGGTTGTTGCGCATGACACATCGTCTTATTATAATAAACATTTGTGCCAAGTTATTTCAAATTCCTTTCATAAATGACAAAGTTATGGACCGGACACGAAAGTGTGACGGACGGACAGACAGACGGACGGAGCCTATTTCTATATCCCCCTTTTTTCTTCCAAAAGGCGGGGGACAACAAGAGCTGTTGGTAGGACAGCATGCTCGACTATTCTAAGTGCTTGATAGTAAAAGAGCCTTGATAATGTTAAATTTTTTAAGATCACAAAAGGTCTAATTTTTTTTTGATAAATTAATGTTATAGGCCTTAGAGAGACTCTAATTATACAGTATTGGCTTGACTATTTGGAAGGTAATGTCACAAGGTTGTTTTATTGAGTATAATAATACTAATTACCTATGAATACATAAATTTGACAGAAAAAGGTACAAAGGCTTCTAATTAAGATGTTTTATCAAGTAAATCACTGCTTTATTATTATGAATGCATAAAATTGTCCCAAAAAAAGGCACAAACCCTTCAGTAGTAATTGAGATAACAGCTAACAAGCAAAACTTTACCATGAATTTCTAAGTTGAAAAAGGGGAGAAAAATCAGCCTAAATGCAAGATAGCATTATGGATCTTTGTCAGTGACCTACAATTATGACCCTAAATGCATATGTGAAGTTTTAAATAAATATCTTTAATAGTTATTGAGATATGTAAAACTTGCATGTAAACATTAACCAAGAGACTAAGTAGAAAAGGGGATATGAATCAGCCTTAATGCAAGATAGAGTTATGGAACTTGGTCAGTGACATACAATTATGACCCTCCAATTATGACCCTAAGTGCATGTGTAAAGTTTCAAGTAAATATCTTTGAAGACCTTTAACCTTTAACCAAAATTTCTAAGTTTCAAAGGGGCAAATAATTCTTCAAATTTTGCAGGCAGAGTTATGCAATTTTGCAAACTGATGTACATTGTTACTATAAAAAAGTATTTTAAATTTCAATTGAATATCTCAAGCAATAATTGAGATATTTGACTTTACAAAAAAACTTTAACCAAAATTTCTAAGTTAAAAAGGGGCATAATTCTGTCAATATTGTAGGCAGAGTTATCCAACTTGTCAATCTGATGTACCTTGTTACTATAAATAAGTATTGTAAGTTTCAATTGAATATCTCAAGTAATGATTGAGATATTTGACTTTACAAAAAACTTTAACCAAAATTTCTAAGTTAAAAAGGGGCATAATTCTGTCAATATTGTAGGCAGAGTTATCCAACTTGTCAATCTGATGTACCTTGTTACTATAAATAAGTATTGTAAGTTTCAATTGAATATCTCAAGTAATGATTGAGATATTTGACTTTACAAAAAACTTTAACCAAAATTTCTAAGTTAAAAAGGGGCATAATTCTGTCAATATTGTAGGCAGAGTTATCCAACTTGTCAATCTGATGTACCTTGTTACTATAAATAAGTATTGTAAGTTTCAATTGAATATCTCAAGTAATGATTGAGATATTTGACTTTACAAAAAACTTTAACCAACGCAGACGCCGACGCCGGGGCGACTACAATAGCTCTCATATTCTTCGAATAGTCGAGCTAAAAATTGAGCTTATATTAGTAAAGAGTCTGGTCAGATTGTACAAAAATTTCTCTACATGAGTTATTATTCATCAGCAGGGTATTTGTTCATTTACCCTTTAAGTTTATTAGTTTAATACTTGCTGTAATCGGCCACTGGGGCTTACATATCTTTATAAATATTACATGTAAATTTCATCTATAATAAAGACAGAGAGGTAACTTGCTATATTATTTACTCAACTTTGTATTGTTTAATTATTTCACTGAATATGTAAACAAATCAAATATGTAACTCTGATTACATCAAACAATGTAATTTATTTCTCTACTTGTAAACAATTTTAACTATAAAGCACATGATCAACATATGACCGTTGTGTTTATAAAAATATTCAAAGAATTCTAATTTGATAATGATATCAATATTGAAACAATAGCAAGTAATCTTTGTAAAAGTCAGTTTATGGACACTCACCGAGCAGTGTATCTACGTCGTTGGTGACGTATATTGGTGAGCAGATATCGTAGAAGATCAGCAGTCTCTCGGTACATGACCTGGACATCTGATGGCAGGTGAGGTAAATATTCAAGAAACCTGTAACATATAATATATGGTTATATAATACATAAATGTAAGGTTATATGATACATATTATAAGTTATCTACAAAATAAGAGGCCATTGTTAATGATACTGGCAACAAAAAATCACGAAATCCTTTGCTGATCTACTATTGAATTAACTACTGGAAAACTGGAATAATTTTTTTTTTTTAAAAGCTCTGGACAGAGTTAACTACAATGTAATTTAAATTTTTTTGAAGATTAAAAAAAACAACATTAAGATTCTAGCAAAAGCCTTCAGCCTTTTTAGAAATGCTAAGACCAAGAATTATTTCAATTTAGACAAGGTATTCCTGCATTATGCAGCGGCATTACAATAGAGCCTCCTACTGTATTTTACACAGTATCATTATTTGTTGAATAAGTTATATTGCCCACATACTATAATATTTTGTAGAAGCAGGTATTAAACTTGACCAATGTTCAAATATTTTATCAGCAGATTATTCTGTTCTCCTCTAATCATTGCCAACTTCTTCACATGCACCATTTCAGGATAACAATTATACAACATGTATTTTGCTTTAAACCAATATTCCTTGCGCAAAATTAACTTATTCATCCTTGAACAATGGTTAAATTGGTCATCTTGGTTAACATGTACATGCACTATACTTAAACTATGACCTTGTGAATCCTGTATTTACGCAGGTATGTGGGTAGAAAACAAATATTGGTTATTTGACCTTTTTTACATTCACTGACCAATACCAATAGCCTCTAATAACCTCTAATGACCTGTCCATTTATCATATCAAATCATATGATAACAATATGATACTTACCTCATTGCATAGGTATAGCTGATATCTACAGGTAAAAACCAGGGTGTTGCCAAGAAGGACAGTAGTCGCAGTGACCTGTGACGGTAGATGTAACCTTTAAACCCTTTGTTCATATCATCTATAGCGTCTTGCAATGCTGAAATAGAAATATGAAACAATCAATTATTACTATTAATTTTACATAAATTTCAACCCTGCGTTAAACAAGAGGGCCATGATGGCCCTGAGGTCGCTCACCTGTATATACCCCCCCCCCCGGCCAATTTTTACCCAAGGGCTTTCATTTGTTTATTTGAACAGACTTGGTAGACACCCATTAGAAGATGTTTCATGCTAAACATCTAAGTTCTAGCTCATTGGGTTTTTTAAAAGAAGATTTTTAAAGTTTTTACTATACACATATAGTTAAAAACAATGACACCCCTGGGGCAGGGCCAGTTTTGACCCCCGGGCTTTTATTTGAACAAACTTTGTAGATATTTACTTAAAGATGTTTCATGCTTAATATCTAAACTCTAGCTATTTGGGTTTTTTCAAAGAAGATTTTTAAGTTTTTGCTATACACATATAAAGAAAATCAATGACCCCCCCGGGCGGGGCCAGTTTTGACCCCAGGGCTTTTATTTGAACATACTTGGTAGACACCCATTAGAACATGTTTCATGCTAAATATCTTAGCTCTAGCTCTTTGAGTTCTTTAAAAGAAGATTTTTTTAAGTTTTTACTATATGCATATAGGGAAAATCAATGACCCCCTGGGGCGGGGCCAATTTTGACCCCAGGGCTTTTATTTGGAACAAACTTGGTAGACACTCATTAGAAGATGTTTCATGTTAAATATCTTAGCTCTAGCTCTTTGGGTTCTTTAAAAGAAGATTTTTTAAGTTTTTACTATATGCATATATAGGGAAAATCTTTGACCCCCTGAGGCGGGGTCAAAATAAACTTTGACCCCTGGGCTTTTATTTGAACAAACTTGGTAGACATTCACTAGAAGACGTTTCATGCCAAATATCTAAGCTCTAGCTCTTTGGGTTCTTTAAAAGAAGATTTTTTAAGTTTTTACTATATGCATATAGGGAAAATCAATGACCCCCTGGGGCGGGGCCAATTTTGACCCCATGGCATTTATTTGAACAAACTTGGTAGACACTCACTAGAAGATGTTTCATGCCAAATATCTAAGATCTAGCTCTTAGGGTTGTTTAAAAGAAGATATTTAAAGATTTTTCTTTCGGTTGCCATGGCAACCAGAGTTCTGCATGGAATTAAATTCTTTGAACAATTTTTAAAGGTGACCACCAAAGGAACATTCCTGTGAAGTTTGGATGAAATTGGCTCAGTGGTTTATGAGGAGATGTCATTTAAAGCAAAAGTTTACGGACGGACGATGGACGGACGGACGCCGGACGAAAAGCGATCACAAAAGCTCACCCTGTCACTTTGTGACAGGTGAGCTAAAAATCACCTACAAATACAGATAACCCTGTAAATAACGGCCAATCTTTGATAACCATTCATTGATTATAAAAAACAAAGTAACCTCTCAATAAAGATCACTTGTCTATAAAAGACATGTTTGGTTTCTTCCTTAAGTGGGCTTTGTTCACTGCTTTGACAGTATTACGGTATATAAAAAAGCCCACTTGACTTTATAAATAACAAATTGTCATATGAAGGGCTATAAAATTATGCTTTTGAATTACACTCAATAACTTTTATACTTGATAACTTTTATATTTTAATCCCATATTTTAAGACATTAGACCTTGTTCTCAGTCTAAAACTTTGTACTATAGTCTTATTGTGCAAAATTTCACATGTATGCATGTTGTTTTCAAGTTTCAGAGATGATGGACCCTGGCAGATTCTGTTTTGTTGGGAAAACCATATCATAGTTTGGCAAATAATTAATAGATTGGAGGAAACTGGAAAAGGGGTGAGAAAAACTGCAATATTTTTTCATATAATAAACCCTGAAAATAACCTATTATTAAAGAAAGAAAAACTAAGTTGACAAGTATACTACATGTACATCTAATGTAATAATATCATAACCATTTAGTTAGCTTCACAATTCTTTTAACAGTTTACAAAGTAATGCACTTTCATCTTTCAACAATGACACTTCAACAATACAGGATATAACATTTTATCATTTCACATGTATAATGTTTAATGTAGATCTATTTATCTTTATTGATTATTATTTAAGTCAAGTATCAGTACAGTATTTTGACAAAAATTTATGAATACATTTGTAATTCATTTGGGTTCAAATTACAAATACTGAATTATTAATTATAAAATTACTTGACAATTAATACTTAAATCAGTGAATGCAGTAGCAAAATAGAGGAAAATAGCAATTTCATGGGGGGGGGGGGGGGAACCCATTGAAAGAATGAATAAGAAACACTTTTATGCTATTGACATTTCACACTTAATTAATACGGTTGAACTGAAAGTGATAATTTTTGCCCTCAGTGTAAAGCTTGGCCCATCTGTATGGACCCAACTCCATACTGGCGTTGTCTCAATTTTTGTATTTTTATCTTGAAATCCCTTAAAACTTTGAATGAACTGTTCCAAATTAAAATCAGGGATATCCCATTACACAACTTCAGCAGGTTTAGGGTTTTAATGTTGTAATGTTAAGCGCATTGCTAAAATGTATCATACATTAACATTCATACAGACATTATTACATATCAGTACATTTAGCTAAAAAATTACACCACCTAGACACAGTCAACATTAAAAAAGAAAAATTAAGCAGACACACAACTAATGATGTTTGATCAGAGATTACTGAGAAATATCTGTCATGTTTTTTTCACCAACTTGTACATAATCAATCTGACATGGCAAATTTTAAACCTTCAAGTTTAATGCATATCAACATTCTCTATACATAAGCTTTAAATATCTTAAGTTTGTTTTTTTCCTTTTAAGAACAAAATACACCCATAAACGTGATTATGCTGAGACGTTAGCCAAACTACAGAGAAATCTTGAACAAGAAAATGAGTCACATGCTTCAATTATTCATTTGCAAATTCTTTGACATTCACTGTACAATATGCACTAAGCATTTGATATAACATTACAATATATCTTAAGTATTATATCTAAAACAAGCCAACCAATGTTAAACTTTTAACATAAATACACTTTATGAAGACCAGACCCCCCCCCCCCCTACACACACACAATGGAATGCATAATTAAAAACAAATTCTAGCATTACTAGTAGAAGATCAAAGATACTCCTCAGTAGTTCATGTAAATATGAGACAAGTGTTCACATGTCCATACAAAAATTTTGGAAGAAATAATTAGATAATGAAATCATATGGGCAATTTTTCTGCTCATTTTGACTTATTATTGATGAAACCTGACAGTGGATAGTAATTTTAAACAAGAAGTGCATAACAATAGGTCTAACCATCTTACCACATAATTTATACACTTAAAAATAACCTTTTTTTTCACAAATCAAATCAAATATTCAAAAAAATCCAGCATTCTGCATTTACCAAAGATAAAACCTAGTATTAAATCCTTACCTGAACCTACTTTCTGAGGTAGTTTATCAAGGAGTGCAATTTGGCGCTTTTTCTTGCAGTCATAACAGTCATGTTCCTCACATACCCCCTCCAACTTCTCCTCCTTGTGCTCCTCCTTAATGACTGGTGCCTCTGTTTCCATGGTGATAGCAACCGGAGTGATCACACTACGAATACTAAGGTGCCGAACACAAGACAATAATTCTGAAATGCATTCAGTATGTTTACTTGTTTTAGTTAAAAATGTTTGTATAAAAAGTATAGATCAATATGTCAAGAGACAAAAATCATCTCTGGTGTAAAAAACCTAAAAAGAATATCAAAACTTTGTTTAATACTATTGTAGTAAAATGAGATATGGAAAATATTTGGCAAATGTCAACACATTAATGTCATATTAAAGCAAAACCCATGTCTTAAGAGGCATAAAAAAACCCACAAAATATGTTAATCTATAATTATTAATTTTATCTTTCAACACTTACTGTTATTTTGTAAGTATTTTAAGGTATCATCAAACCCCTGTTGGCACATATCACTGAGTATCTCAGGGTGTGGCGGGAACAATGCACGGGACATTCTGTACACGTTCTCCATCGAACATTGCATACTCGTGTTAGCAAGGTAAACATGTAGAGGATTTGCTGTGCTGTCAGTCGGACATATGTCACTCTCTCCAGCAAATGGAGATATAGAGACTGTCTCATCATTCATTGCTGGTATGTTATCACTCAAACCTCCATCAACATATCTCTGCAATATACAAAATAATTATCATATCCCAATTATCATTTACTTAAAATTCAAAACAAAGATTTCTGATAAGAAACAATTTCAGCTTTCAATCTTTTCCATAATAACAACCAGAGCTATGTTAATTGAATACATTTTTTTGTAAATAAACGAGTCAAAATAACATATTTTTTTATATTTTAATAAAATAAATGATTCAAAGAACATGTTTCAAATTTGAAAAAAAAAATGTTCAGCCTCCTTCAAGCTTCATTAAAGGGACTCCACTGAGGTTTTTTGACATGCAGGACTGGAAATAATTTTTTGAGATTATTACTCCATTTGATGTAGATCTATACTAATAACTTATGTGCAAAATATCAGATTATTAGCCTGCTCCGTTTTTCCAGAATAATTATTTTATATTAGTGAAAAATGACCCAAAATTGAAAAGCGTTTAAACGCTTTTCACTCAAATCGGACTGCGCATAGCACAAACATATGATTTTCAATGTATGTCTTGTATTTTTCTTGGTTATATTTTATTTGTATTTCTGTTTGAAGTGCTAAATTTTATCTATGTGAAAAAATAAAATTTTATGTTTTTACGCTTATTAACCTCAGTGGAGTTCCTTTAAAATGGTTCAATTAACAGCAACAAATACTATTGAAGTATTACAAAGACTATAGTAACCTGCTATCTAAAATGAAGTGCAAACAGTGTTTAGCAGCTTAATGTTTTATGTATTATCAAATTTACCCCCAGAATAATTGTTATAGATCATTTTTAGATACCATATTAACCACAATAATGTATAATCAATAAAGAACTTACAACACCACGGAATGTTGGGGGAACCAGCCCTGAGTACAGAGGAACATGAGCACTACACATCAATGCCTGAAACATTAAATGTTTTTTCAAAAATCAGATAATTTACAGCTTTAGTCAAATAGTGGCAAGTAAGTATAACTTGCAATATGCCATGTTAACATATGAATAAAACCATGCATATGTAAAAACTGAGTCTTTAAGACCTTTATAAGATTTCTAAGTCAAACTACATATACCGGTAACTAATTATTCTTTTGTTAAGGTCACAATTTTAGTTTTATGTTTTGCTAGGGAAGTCTTGCCATAGTTACTTATTTCAACAAATTGTTCTTATACTTTGCTCTGTAATTCATTCTAATCAATTTCAATGATTCAATTTTTCAGCTGCATAGTCTCAAATTGGTTTTGAATGTTACCTGTATAAGTTCCTCTTTAGATTTGTAATCGGACACAACAACATTTTTCCTGTCACTAACTCTTGTTAGTGAAATAAACAGCTTTCCCGTGGCAATCTCATGAGCATTGTCTGGCAGAACTTCTCGCAAGGCATCTCTAAGAATCTTTACAATCTTAAAGCTTGGATGTAATGGTCCAAGAGAGAAAGACCTGGCTTTTGTTGCTAGTCGTAATGTGAATGTTGTACAGTCACCTGAAATGAAATACAAATAACTGAGAGGAAACTGAATGTATTTATTTTTGAGCTTTTTACACTTCTTGTTTAAATATGTACAGGAATTTCGTATTTCAGTCATAAGTTTCATATTTTATGTTCATTTCTACAAGTAACTATTATTTCCTGGAAAGATTTAAAGCCTTTTCAGTCAGTTACTAAGCAGTGATTTTTTTCCAATTTTCAAAACAACCTGTGGCTTTCTGAAGGGGAAAATATAGCGCGATAAATCAGAAAAGGGGGAAACCTAAAATCAAATTCCAACAACTGAAAATGGAGAATTACCCACACATTTTATGATAAAAAAATTAATTTCAATTCAATTTAACATGCATGGCACATAGCAGAGGCTATCTATAGGGACAGATTTTTGTCTTCTAGATGCTGTTCAGTCATGGTTCTGGTAAGGAAGAGCACAAGGCATTTTAGGGGAAAATTTTATAATTTTTAGGGGAAATATACCTTTTTTGGGCTAGGGGAAACAGCCTTTATTCGACTGTAAAATACAGTGAAAAAAATCACTGCTAGGAAATAATAGGTACGGTAATAAAATATTTCGAGTGTTCCAAATTATAGGAATATGTTAAGATTAAGGCAATGAAATAACTCTTTTACAAAAACAATTGTACATTTATTTTTGTAGCAAATGTACATTTTGAACTTGTACATAATCATAAACTTAAATTATTTACAATGATAACTTTGGAGGTTCTTATTAAAACCACAGGGGTAATTTCAATTTTAATGAACATGAAAATATCGCTCATATATTTAGTTAAGACCAAACTACTCTTCAAATACACTAACAGGATCATTAATCAGATCTATAATCATTAAGCTTGTTGACTAAACAAGTTGCCATTTGGTTTGTACCAATTATACACATGTACGTTATTCAATATATTTACTTTTCACAAAATCTCTGTTCATTTTTGTCAAGATTGATTTTCTTGAAATAGTTTGGCATTGGCTTATCTTGAGGTATGCAACTTTAAAACCTGGGCTTTTTGTATTCATTCTGTTGAGATGGATGATCTACTCATCTTTAATATATGATTTAGACTAGTCTATCTTCAATTTTGTAAATCATATTTCAAATTTTCTTTGAAGTTTTGCCTTAAAAGGAACGGATAGATCTATATATTGCAGACATAAGTTTCCATAAATCATTCAAACAACTGAATAGGATATTGTAAATATTTGTATACAGAATTTTATAAGTGTTTACATTGATAACACATTTTAAGATTTAGTCACTTTCTCTATAGGGACTCCTAAACCTACATAAGAATTCAGAACTGACATGCAACTGTGATAAACCAATAGATAATTAGCTATTAACTTCCTGAATATGTGAAACCACCTTTACCTGTATTGAATTTTGAATAGTTTCTTTAAACTTAAAGGGTTCAAAATGCAAAGTTCAATGTAAGTGATAATCTACTCAGGTGCCAGCTCACGCAGAAATTACCCACAGAGGGGCACCTGAGGTCTTCATCAACAAGATACATACCAAACGTTTTTTTGTAAAAAGGGAAACTGTTTTATATTATATTATTACACACAAAATGTAAAAATATCGGCTGTTTCTTAAATTCACAGATTATCACTGCAAATATAATAAATTAAAAGCCTTAAAAACGATCATACAGTAAATCAATAAAATTTAGAATAAAATCAATACACAACTTTGAAAATAATCTTGAAATGGTACATGTATACTAAATTCTGAACCATTCATAACTTTAATTATTTATCAATACAATAAAAGCATTAGCAGTTGTTAAGGAGTATAAAATATTATAGTTACTTTATTACCAACGTCATTCACATGCTATGCAATGTGATTAAACATGTACATAGGTTTCACAGCGTTTTGACAACTTGACCACGATACACTATGACAATCTCTCGACCTATACTTGACCCAGAATCAGATTAACTATTAAATCTTATTATACACAACTCTATTAAAGTCACCAAACTGACACATACGCGTGCAGCCAAAAGATCAATTGCAGTGTGACACAGATTTAAGACAAACTGTGCAACAACATTGAAGAATTATAATTAAATCTGGGGTTTTGACCTGAAAATTGAAATGTTTATATATAATATATGTTTTAATATCATACTCCTTCAATGAATAATTAAAATCTTTTGCCTGTTCATTTCATCTTTCTTGTGCAGCCCTTATAATCACAGAGAATAATATTATGCACTGAAAAATTTAATTACAATGCAAGAACACATCTGTATAATTATGTGCAATGCCAAAAGTAAATGAGACAGACTTTGATTCCATTTTTATAATTTTTTTTGCTTACCAACAACATTTTGTTTTGTAGCAGTGATTTTTGTGAGAATGACTACTAAGTTAGCAGGAAGGTAAACTAACATAAAGGCCCAGCAGGTGTTATGATACTGAATCAAATACCAGCTGTCATCAGGCCTGTCATTTATCTTAGTTACACACATACAGGTAATAAGTTATGCAATACTATACCATTTTAATGGGAGTGAGAGTGCAGGACAAAAGCCCCCCCCCCCCCTCCCCCCACTTAAAAATGATGAGGTGAACAAAGTCCCCACCCCCCCATGAAATTTACACATAGGACAAAAGCCCCGTATCAAAAATACAGATAGGACAAAAGCCCAACCCTCAGTCAATCAAACAAACCCCCCCCCCCCTCCCTAAGGTTTATAGACCAGACTAATCCCCCCTAAGGTTTATAGACCAAATTATCTTTTTCACACACAGTGTTTAAAAACTTGGGTTATACTTCAAATAAATTTTAAATGAGTATCATTATGCACCTTTAACTTTTATTTGGCTTTTGTCCACCTTGTCATTTTTAGATGGGGGGAGGGGGCTTTTGTCTGTATCCCTTAGAATGGTATTCATTATTCAACACATACAATATTATACTTAGTTGTATAACAGACCTCATCACTGATTTTTATTTACAGTATCTGTATAGTACTATACAGTATACCACTGATTTGAAACCTAGAAGTACTAAGCTTTTCAATGTATTAGTGCGACTCCCAGTCTTTTCACTATCTTATCTAAAAATTGACTTTATTGTTACTAATTAAAATTGTTGCTAATTAACAATTTAACCATGGCTAGAATACTTTTTGCAGACTCCGATATAAGTTTCCTGACATGCTTATAGTTTCTGGACTTACTATCGCTTAACTTTTTACTAACAATCCATGCAGCATGGGGTTGGCAATTACATTCAGAGATACATTGTAGATTGATAGACTTTTAAACTATTGTTACCTGTTAATGTTTTTTTTCACCTGCAGAAATAATATGTTTATATTTGTAAAAACAAGAAATAAAATAGACTAAAGCTTTGTTAAACATGTAAGTATAATTGACTAAACTGAAATTAAATAACTGAAATTAAATAAATATTTAAGATTTAATCTGAAGGTTTTAAATAAGTCTCCTTGCGGCCACTGACTTAATATACCTTTGCAATCGGTAAAGATGACTTAGTTTCATTAAGTAAATTACAACAAATATGGAACAAGCATACTATATAATTATATACCAAGAGCTTCACTCCATGCATAAATGAATTAAATTAACTAAGTTTATTTCACCACTCTTCATTGTCAATGGAATCAGATACGATGCTTCAAGCAAAACAAATTACCAATTATTTGTTCCACCTGCTGCGTCAGTCTGACACATACTGTTACAACATATTAATATAGACTTTATCACCTGCCCCCTATTGTACTGAACTCTTTGTCCATTTCATAGTTCAATTTAGATGGATTTTTTTGTTTTCAATTAACAACTGAGTATACAATAATAATCATAACACTGTCTATAAAAATTTATTGAAAATTTGTTAATTTACTATTAAATTAAATAAGCAAAGCACCTGTCAAATTTGATCAATACGCAAAAAGCCGAATATCATACATACCAAGGCAACAGTCAGAAATGAGACAACAAGCAACAATGGCACCTGCTGATGCTCCAGCAAACTTGCAGTTGTCTATAAGATGAGGTGCATGTTGTCTTAAACAGCTAGCAACTCCAACGTGATAAATTCCAAGAAATCCACATCCAGCGAACGAAAAATTCATCCTTTATTCAGAAAACTTATTTGTCTTCTAACCCTCAGAGGGTTTTAATCAGTACTTAAACTTCTTGATCATACACTTTTTTGTTGGTACATAAACATATAATCAAGAAAAATACAGAAAGTTTGCGATGAACTTGAATTGTTGACAGTCTGTTTTGATTTTATCCACACGTCTGACAAGTTAGTATGACGTTGCGGTCGCGCCCCCACAATACGCTTTTCTGATTGGTCGAAAGTATCACACGACCCAGAAACCGAATTTTACGCAAGTCTGTGTATGTCAATAAGTGGGTCAAATATTGCTGTTTCGTAACGCGTCGTGAACAGCAACCGGAGTTGTCTCCCTTGGCCGATATTAGTCTAATAAAAGCCCTTAGGACTTATTTAAAACAAAAAAACTAAACTTGCTTGAGTACAGTAACTTTTTAAATAGTTACCATATATTTCCTTTTGTTTTACTGGCGTCGAACGCAAAATTGATTTAATCACGGATTTATATTACAATAATAAATAATTATAAATACATCCCTTATGCTAGCTCAGTAGCTGGGACATACGTTATCGTATATCCCAGATGCTAGCAATTGATAATAAAATACATTAACTGTTTTTGTTCCATTTATTATCTACTAGATCTATATTGTATATTTTAGTGCTGTTGAAAGAAAATAAAAGTTTTTTTTTGTGAGTGATTCAATATTTGTATATACAATAATGTATGTTCTGTAGTCTTGATTTTCATACCCACCTAATGCAATTACCTCCACTTTGAAGAGTACTCAAATAGGCTAGAACTACTGTCAACTGCATTGAAACTGATAATGAAAATACCATGTTATTGTCTTATTCAGTTTATTTGTTTACAGTTCTATAAAGTTCTCTCCTCTCCTACACACAGTTGTTTTCATCAGTGCCATTTATCAAATGCTTTCTTTAGGTATACCCTGTAACTCTTAACCAAACATTCTAGAAACATGACCATCACATGCCCTGGTGAATAATTTCATGGTTTGGTGATTTGATCATTTTTGACAGGATTAATTATGGCCTTTTTTTAACTTAGAAAATTCTTCATTATTCAGGCTCTTGTTTCACTATCAAATACTTAGAACAGCTGTTTTCAGAAATTATGGCGGTCCTTTGGTATTTTATCAGTATAAGTAAAAGTGATGATGTTCTGTGAACAAGACCTCTTAACATTTCTGAAGGGAATTTTCAACCTTATTATTTATTCTTGAAAACTGGTTTGTAACTGCTCCTGCTTTTTGTTTTAATTAGAATTTTTGTTAATTCATAAAAAAAAAACAAAAAAAAACAAACAAACCAAAAACAAGAGCATTTCAGCACACCTATGAAGAAAGAATGATTTGTAATTATATGTGAAAAGTAAATTACCTAAGGTTGCTTAATATCACATTTTGTGAAAAGTAAAAAATTACTGGTGGATGAATGTCATCATGGCTAACTAAACATATATATGCATGTACAACTTATGTTTGTATGTTCGAAATAAATAAATTTATTGGCGATTTTTTTGTTCTGACTGACTTTGAAATGAATAAAAATTAAATAAAAAATACTTTTGTATGATTAAGCTTTTATACTAGCTATTGTTATAAATAGCCAACAAGTTGCGGGAGAATATAGCCTGGGTGAGATAAATATGACACGAGGAGCTATCATTGCTATGTAACTTTTGAAGTAAAGAAATATGTCATAAAGAACAAAATTAATGCAATAAAAAAAAATTATGCACACGAAGTTAACCGTCTATGACCAGGGTTCTTTGAAAGGCCCTGCTATGATGCAGAATTTATGCGTGCGTTCTTAACCCAGTTAACATAGTATACAAAGTGTTAAAGCCAATCAGAATCAAAGAAATCTGTTTGCTTGATAAAACATAATATGGTAATGTCAACAATGTTAAAAATAGCTGTTAACCTTTTCCCTTATATAAGCGTGTTTCGACGGCTTTTTGCCCCCCCCCTTTTTGAGGCTTCAAACAGTGAAAAAATGCCCTATGTAGGCCCCAAACACTGTTTTTCGTTTGAGAAATGTTGTTAAAAAAGTGACCACTTTTTCGGCGCCGTCCCCCATCCAAATATTACATCAGGGGGTTGCCAGAAGGGGGATGTGCCCCCTTCTGTTTGGTGTGGGGGGGCGGATTCCCCCTCATCGCCAAGAAAATTTTGGACATGTGACAGGCTAAAAATGGCCTCAGGTCGATCTTAGGGTAACTAGTAACCGACGCTGAAAAGCCTTTTACTCTATCTCAATTCATTGAGAAGTTGCAGCACTTTGAAATCAGTTTTGATGGAAAAAACAATGCAAAATAGTGATTTTTGGCAATTTTGAGACGTCCCCTCGTTGCCATGGTAACAGGAAATTTACCATTGAGCATGCTGTTACAAAGGCTATGGTGTAGTCAACATTTGTGCCAAGTTTCATTAGTATTGAAGTATTTTTCATAGTTTCATAGCAGTTTGAACTTGTTACAGGAGGCTTTTCAATGAAAACGGCCATTTTTCGCAATATGCTCATGGGGTAAAAGGTTAATAGATTATTTATGATAGCACATTTGATATTAAATAATTAGAAAGCGCTAAAACGCAATAAAGATGTAACCCTTATTGTGAAAGGCATACATTTGGCAATAATTAATCACGTGCATGTTTAGACCAGTTACTAAAACCTACCATAGAAAAAATCGAACATCTATTCATGTGCAAGTTATTTGGACATTCCAAGGTGCCGGATATGAGCCCAGAGGATCGCCTCGCCATTACTTACGAAAAGCGTAAAGAAACTGTAATACACAATGAGCCGTAACGCCATTTTTCGTCCCGGAGCTGGGTCTTTCAAGAACCCTGCCTAGAATCATGAAACACACCTCTATGGAAACCTTGGAACGGGTAAAACCTTACTTCTATTTATGTCTATCATTGTTTAGTTATCTGCTCTCGTAATTCGTAAACATTGCTGTACTTCCGGAAACGTCCTATACAGAGCCATTTATATTAGATAGATATTTAATGTTTTGTTTAAGAACACTATAAGATTTTTGTATTGTTGCCGTGTTTTACTTATAGAATTGTCATGTTTCTCTTTCAACAATCAATTTTTAAATACCTTAAATTCTTATTTTTAAATACCTTAAATTCTTATTACCCTATCAAGTACAGTTTTAGAACCTTTTTTTTTCTTATTTCACTTTTAAAACCGAATGCGCTGTCTTACAACTCCTGTTAGTTATTACAATTCTTAAATAAAAAATGTAAATATCTACCAAATGCCCGATACATTTTGCAATGCTAAATATGTAACTATAAATGCATTAGCACGTTTAGAATAATTTTGATTGCCAAATTTGTGCGGAGTAGATATTGCAATATGACTGCGTTATTGAACACGTTACACTTCTTTATAATGTTCAGTATGCTGTGAGTCTGCTCGTGCTCGGGGTTTGTCTCAAATTGTTTTTTTGTCTTTCTATTTGGCTATTAACACGGCTGTGGTCAGTATTACAATATCTAAAATGTTGGTTGATATAAACACACCGTACAATCAATCGACAGCTGTACCAGTATATACATGTCGGCGCGGTACGGTAAGTATTCATCTATTTTAACATATCCCAACTGTGTTTTATGGATTCATAGTCAACATCCAAAGGAGCTTGCTAACAAGTTTCTGGCCCTGTGCAAGCTTTATTTTACGTAAATTTTGACTGAAAATAACCACACTATCCGATGAGATGCGGTATTTTTAGTTTAAAGTCACAAAAACTTATATTTTCTCATGATAATAAATCCTTTTTTCATAAGATTCGTAAACGTCAACATTTCGTCATTAAATATTCCAAACCATACCTACAAAAAAGCTTTTCTGTTAAAGTTATAAGGTATTTAAGTTTGAGTGTCATCAAAATTTTAGTAACGTCATCAGCTGTTCGCCTCTTTTTAATGATAACATCGACAGCAATTCATCGGCAAGAATGAATAACGCTGAAAGCCGTTCAAAGAAACAATTTTCAGCGCTTTTGTGCTACAGTAACTAGGAAAGAGTAAAACATTTTTGTTCATATAAAATGTTACTTTATTCATGATACTTTCTAATTATATTATTTTTATTATTTCTTTCTATTATTTGTTGTATCTTAGCTGAGAGACCTTTATCTCCATTTACCGCACTGTATTTCAATATAAAAAGGTAGCAAGATCTATAAATATGTTTCTGAAATGTTAAATTCAAAGAAAGTTAAGGCAAATTTTACGCTTAATACGAATACTCTGTAATATAAATAAATGCACCAAGTATTATAAATAATGACATATAGTAGACATGTCCCATGCAGTAAATGGCTATGTCACCCGAGATGTCTGCCATATAAAATGATTTATTTAAAACATAGAAATTTAAATAATTTTTAAGAATGATTATTATTTCTATTGCACTATACATTAAAACAGATTTTAAGGATCAACAAGAACTGTCGGTAGAACAGCAACGCTCGACTATTCTTAGTGCTTGATAGTAAAAAAAAAGCCTTGATTAAAAGGTAAAATTTTCTAAGTACAGAAAAAGGCAATTTTTTTCTTTAAATCCCTATTACAGTTATAGGCCTTGAAGAGAGTCCTATTATGCTCTCAAAGAAGAGTATAAAATTTAAACATGTTTCAAAGCCTTATGTCAATGAACTTTGAAAATATTTGAGGTATTACAAAAACTTTAACGTAAATTCTAAGTCGAAAAAGGGGCATAATTCTGTCAATATGATTGATAGAGTTACCTCCTCCTGTCTACATGTTGGGGTCATGATGGTAAACAAGTGTGCAAAGTTTCAAAGCCATATGTCAATGGAGTTTGAAAATATTTGAGGTATTACGAAAACTTTAACATAAGTGGTTACGCCGACGCCTACGCAGCCGCTGACGCCGACGCTCGGGTGACTACAATAGCTCTACTTATTTTTATCGAATAGTCGAGCTAAAAACAACATGTTTTTCCATGCACTTTCATATCTCGGGTTACACAGCCATTCACTGCAAAGGACTTGTCCACTATATGCCTTTATTTATAATAACAATTGATGGATGCCTTCACTTATAAGACTTAATATTCGTATTAAGCGTTAAATTCGCCTTTGCATTTTGAATTAAACATTTCAGGAACTCCACTGAGGTTTATAAGCCTAAAAACATGAAAATTTTATTTTTTCACATAGATAAACATGAGCACTTTAAACATAAATATTAATAAAAGATAACCAAGAAATATAGAAGAAATACATTGAAAATCATATTCTTGTGCTAATCTCAGTCCGATTTGAGTGAAAAGCGTTTAAACACTTTTCAATTTTGGGTCACTTTTCACTAAAATCATAATTATTCTGGAAAAACGGAGCAAGCTAATGATCGGAAATTTTGCACATAAGTTATTAGTATAGATCTACATCAAATGGAGAAATAATCTCAAAAAACTATTTCCAGTCCCGTCATGTCAAAAAACCTTAGTGAGTCCCTTTATAGATCTTGCTACCTTTTTATATTGAAATACAGTGCGGTAAATGGAGATAAAGGTCTCTCAGCTAAGATACAACAAATAATAGAAAGTAATAATAAAAAATAATATAATTAGAAAGTATCATGAATAAAGTAATATTTTATATGAACAAAAAAGTTTTTACTCTTGTCCTAGTTACTGTAGCACAAAAGCGCTGAAAATTGTTTCTTTGAACGGCTTTCAGCGTTATTCATTCTTGCCGATGAATTGCTGTCGATGTTATCATTAAAAAGAGGCGAACAGCTGATGACGTTACTAAAATTTTGATGACACTCAAACTTAAAATACTTTATAACTTTAACAGAAAAGCTTTTTTGAAGGTATGGTTTGGAATATTTAATGACGAAATGTTGACGTTTACGAATCTTATGAAAAAAAGGATTTATTATCATGAGAAAAATAAGTTTTTGTGACTTTAAACTAAAAATACCGCATCTCATCGGATAGTGTGGTTATTTTCAGTTAAAATTCGCGTGAAGTAAAGCTTGCACAGGGCCAGAAACTTGTTAGCAAGCTCCTTTGGATGTTGACTATGAATCCATAACATTGATTTATTCGAACACAGTTGGGATATGTTAAAATAGATGAATACTTACCGTACCGTGCCGACATGTATATACTGGTACAGCTGTCGACGCTGGAACAGCTGTCTGCCCATTTGATTGTACGGTGTGATAAATAATCACAGAGCAGTGTTATTACTTGTATGTCCCAAATTGACCTTTACATTCAATGAGTAAAACCATTCAGAAATATGAAGACAATGTGATACCAAAGTTTAGTTATGAGAGACAGACAACTATCATATATGTAAATGCAGGTGCTTGACCATGACATTAAATGGGACTATCAGCTGAACAGTATTAACAAAGTCTTTAAACTTTCTTACTGCTATTGAACCATTGAATAATAACACTAGCTTATGTCGGTTCTCAGATCAGACGTTGTCAAGTGAACTATACTCATGTAAATCACTTTTTTTCTGAACAGGCGAGCCAGAGAAGATACAGTTAAACCTGTTCAAAAGACCATTGGCTTATTCCAATTTATTTCCTATTTAATTAATGTAGTTTCAAAATTCGCCAGAATACCGAAATCAAGGCTACATAAGATGAACAAAATCCGACGACAAATTTTAAGTATGTGTGTCGTGAATTGTTTACCCGCTGGTTTAGGTGTGTGCATCTATTTGGCCGACGTTGACTATAAATGAAAATTCATGAAAATTGTGGAAATATATGTAAAAGTAAAACATTGCAATTGTGAATTTAACAAAGAAAGTAATTTACTAATTACAAACGGGACTTACAATCCACAATATATGAAGAAATAGAAGTAGAAATATGGTGATAAATTTATTCTAAAAATCAGTCATTAATCGCACATACTAGTAACATGTAATACTGAATTTGTTTCTTGAATCTTTGAATCTTGATACTTTTTTAAACTCTTAGAATTTTATTTTTCAAGTTGGTTTTCTTTTAAATAATTATGCTAGGCTAGCTAGAATAACCATAACTCAATAAGGCTACTTAAGATAAAAAAAATCCGGCGTACAAATTGAAGAATATGTGTGTCGTGCATGATGTGTGAGTGTGTCGGCTGGTATTGGTGTGTCAGTTGGGAATACTCTGGTATTTTGCCAACGTTGACCCGATAATGAAACGAGAAATGACCATTCCAGCTAATATTTCGCCTGTTCCGGCAAGCCCTGTTAGCCCCGGGCTTATTTTCGCATGACATGCATATAGTGGGATGGTTAATTAGGTGTGTCAGCTAGTATAGGTTAGTCCGTCGGGATTACACTGGTATTTTTGCCGACGTTTAGCTGAATCGAAAAATCGTACTATATATGATATTTTCAACTCATATCTCGCCATTTTCGGTTGGGCCCCTGTGAGCCCAAGTATCAATTCTGCAGAAGCCAATATAGTGGGGATGGTGAAGGAATCCGCAGGTATAGGTGGGTCCATCGGGACTGCCCTGGTATTTTGCCGACTTTTTGCCGAAAATCAAAACGATAAATGGTCATTTCAGCTCATATCTCGCCAGTTCCGGCTAGCCCTATGAGCCCATTTAGGATTTCTCTGGCTTTCTGTGGACGATAAGCCGGGTCAAAGTTGTTATATCTGCTTAAATTTCGTCATTTTCAGCTTGCTCCTGTGATCCCAAGGCCAATCTCCACAGAAACCCATAAAGTTCCATGTTTAGGTACGAAAGACCGGTTGGGTCATTTTAAATTCATGAATACCAAATTTCATCTTGAAATCGTGAGTTTAGAAATTTTACTTTGTGAACTTAAGTTTGCAATAAACGGACATCACTCATTAGATATTTCAATTTCACGATTTCAAGTTCATGAATTCACTATTTCAACTTCACGAATTCATAATTTCAACTCCATGAAATCAAGAATTTAACTTCACGAATTCCCGATTAAAACATCACAAATTAACAATTTCAACTTCACGAATTCATTATTTCAACTTCATGAAATCAAGATTTCAACTTATGAATTCACAAATTTAAAATACGAAATTCACGAATTCAAGATTTCAAATTCTCGTTTTTTACTGCACAAATTTACAATTTCAACTGCACGAATTCAGATTTCACTTTCAAGAAGTTGGAATCGTGAATACACGAAGTTGAAATCGGGAAGATGAATTTGCGAAGTTGAAATCTTGAATACCTGAAGTTGAAATGGAGAATTTATGAAGCCGAAATTGTCATATAGTTGAAATTGTAAATTTGCGAAGTTTAAGACAATATTATTACGACATAAAGCCCTTATTATATTACGACTTAAAGCCATTAAATCAACTGCAATATCATTATATCTCAAATAATGGAATTTTCGTTCTGCTCTTGTGAGCCTTAGGCTTTATTCCACCGGAATGGATATAAAGAAATTTGTGTCGCAAGGTTTAATATTCTGGAGGTACAGAAACAAACTCTGGGCGTAGGTTCAATGTTTTAATATAATCCAAATATAAATGGTCTAAAAAGATAATAAAATAATTATACATCTTACAAGTACAATACATATCAAAGCAAAATACAGTGAAATAACAATATATACACAATCGACGCGGAATAAGAAAATACAAAAATACGTAAATAAGATATACAATCAATATCTTAATCTTAATTATATTCTTTCTTACCACAGCGTCTGTTTGAATATATTTACTTATAGAAATTATTTCAATATAAATTGAAATAAAGTAAATATAGATGTAATGTTATATAGATTAACTGTCTGACTCGTAAGAGATGACTGTAAAGACTAAAGAGTGAGCGGAACGATGTTTCCGCTTTAAATAAAACTATGGAAAGTCACAGCCGCCATTAACATATAATTTGAATCTGTGACATTTGTAAGGTGAAGACCACTTTCTGCTGGTTAGATATAGTCTGGTATTTTGTCGACATTTAAGCAAAACGTCACTGCATGTGTTGTGTAATATGGAAAGCTCACTCTTTTATGAAAAACTTTTAGGCGCTATGTAAAACATGTGCTGAAAAGGTTGTCCAAGAAATTTAAGCCGTCAATACCTTGTTAAATTTTACAAAAATTTAAAAAATTAAATAGCAAGTCTTATAATTTGTGTTTAATATGTTGTCCATTTTTCACTATCAAAGACATTCAAATGAAACTTTATATGCCTGATAACACGTCTACACCAACATAAAGGCCGGTAAGTTTCTGATCGACAACCAGTTTCATCATAAAGCATCCAATTGTATAAAAGTCGAGTAGTGACTAAAGGCATGCTATTTTTATTTTTAGTTAAACTGTATCAATAACATTCTTACTGGGATTGCCGCAGAAGAGATGAAGTTACAAACTATTGAAATAAAATCAAGCGATGTACGACCTTATTTTTTATTTCATTTTTTTCATAATCTGACCATGGTAACCATTCTCTTAAACAAGAATATATTAAATGAGTACTTTGTGCTTAATGCAATTTTACAGCAACTATTTTTAAATTAATATTTTTAAAAAGTATTTGGTCTAAGAAAAGCAAATATGAACAAACTGAAAAAAATAAGAAATACAAAATGGAGTTTTTGTCAGAATTAAATAGAAATTAAAGACAGGACAGAAAGGGGAAAATGGAAATAAAATATCCGAAATTATACTGAAGAATAATTTACTTCGGATAGCAACAAGGACAGTATAAATCTTAAAATGCTCAAGAGAATTGCCTGCTTTCCTCGTTAGTTTATAAATAGTTAATAGTTATTTAGCAAAGTTGTCTCCCTTTTAATAATATAATCCTTTGTTCTACTTTTGAGCATTAGTTTCGAATTGGCCAGTTAAGAAACAGATCTGAAATTAAATGAAATATCTGAGCTTCTAAATAACTAAACATGCTGTATTTCAAGTTTCTGTTGTTAGAATCGACATTTTTATAATTGGGAATGCTTTATATATTTTGAGAGAGAACCAATACAAATTTGCCCTTGGATGGGACAATTTGAATAGTAAAAACGGGTGTGAAACCAGTTATGACATTTTTATTGTACATATATAGAGTAGTAGAAAAGCTCAACGTCGGCAAAATACCACAGTATTCCCGACGGACACAACTATGCCCGCGGACACGGTCAGACCCCCTTACCATCTCACCATATGGCCCCGGGGTTCTGTGGAATCAAGACGGGGCCTCACAGGGGCTAGCCGGAATTGGCGAGATATGTGATTATTAGATAAATAAAATTAAACGATATTTCTAAGAAACATATAATTACGCTATGTTTTCTATTCTCTTAACTGAATCATTTTGGTAATGTAACTTACTTGGAAAATAACGCTTCAAAATTATTATCTTGATAATATTCACCATATTGTAGACCTAATTCGGAGATTTATTTAAAACATAAAAATTTAAATAATTTTTAAGAATGATTATTATTTCTATTGCACTATACATTAAAACAGATTTTAAGGATCAACAAGAGCTGTCGGTAGGACAGCAACGCTCGACTATTCTTAGTGCTTGATAGTAAAAAAAGCCTTGATTAAAAGGTAAAATTTTCTAAGTACAGAAAAAGGCAATTTTTTCTTTAAATCCATATTACAGTTATAGACCTTGAAGAGAGTCCTATTATGCTCTCAAAGAAGAGTATAAAATTTAAACATGTTTCAAAGCCTTATGTCAATGAACTTTGAAAATATTTGAGGTATTACAAAAACTTTAACGTAAATTCTAAGTCGAAAAAGGGGCATAATTCTGTCAAAATGATTGATAGAGTTACCTCCTCCTGTCTACATGTTGGGGTCATGATGGTAAACAAGTGTGCAAAGTTTCAAAGCCATATGTCAATGGAGTTTGAAAATATTTGAGGTATTACGAAAACTTTAACATAAGTGGTTACGCCGACGCATACGCAGCCGCCGACGCCGACGCTCGGGTGACTACAATAGCTCTACTTATTTTTATCGAATAGTCGAGCTAAAAACAACATGTTTTTCCATGCACTTTCATATCTCGGGTTACACAGCCATTCACTGCAAAGGACTTGTCCACTATATGCCTTTATTTATAATAACAATTGATGGATGCCTTCACTTATAAGACTTAATATTCGTATTAAGCGTTAAATTCGCCTTTGCATTTTGAATTAAACATTTCAGGAACTCCACTGAGGTTTATAAGCCTAAAAACATGAAATTTTATTTTTTCACATAGATAAACATGAGCACTTTAAACATAAATATTAATAAAAGATAACCAAGAAATATAGAAGAAATACATTGAAAATCATATTCTTGTGCTAATCTCAGTCCGATTTGAGTGAAAAGCGTTTAAACACTTTTCAATTTTGGGTCATTTTTCACTAAAATCATAATTATTCTGGAAAAACGGAGCAAGCTAATGATCGGAAATTTTGCACATAAGTTATTAGTATAGATCTACATCAAATGGAGAAATAATCTCAAAAAATTATTTCCAGTCCCGTCATGTCAAAAAACCTTAGTGGAGTCCCTTTAATAGATCTTGCTACCTTTTTATATTGAAATACAGTGCGGTAAATGGAGATAAAGGTCTCTCAGCTAAGATACAACAAATAATAGAAAGTAATAATAAAAATAATATAATTAGAAAGTATCATGAATAAAGTAATATTTTATATGAACAAAAAAGTTTTACTCTGTCCTGGTTACTGTAGCACAAAAGCGCTGAAAATTGTTTCTTTGAACGGCTTTCAGCGTTATTCATTCTTGCCGATGAATTGCTGTCGATGTTATCATTAAAAAGAGGCGAACAGCTGATGACGTTACTAAAATGTTGATGACACTCAAACTTAAATACCTTATAACTTTAACAGAAAAGCTTTTTTGAAGGTATGGTTTGGAATATTTAATGACGAAATGTTGACGTTTACGAATCTTATGAAAAAAGGATTTATTATCATGAGAAAAAATAAGTTTTTGTGACTTTAAACTAAAAATACCGCATCTCATCGGATAGTGTGGTTATTTTCAGTTAAAAGTCCCGTGAAGTAAAGCTTGCACAGGGCCAGAAACTGGTTAGCAAGCTCCTTTGGATGTTGACTATGAATCCATAACATTGATTTATTCGAAAACAGTTGGGATATTTTAAAATAGATGAATACTTACCGTACGTCAATTGTATTCCCCGCGCCGACATGTATATACTGGTACAGCTGTCGACGCTGGAACAGCTGTCTGCCCATTTGATTGTACGGTTTGATAAATATTCACAGAGCAGTGTAATTACTTGTATGTCCCAAATTGACCTTTACATTCAATGAGTAAAACCATTAAGAAATATGAAGACAATGTGATACCAAAGTTTAGTTATGAGAGACAGACAACTATCATATATGTAAATGCAGGTGCTTGACCATGACATTAAATGGGACTATCAGCTGAACAGTATTAACAAAGTCTTTAAACTTTCTTACTGCTATTGAACCATTGAATAATAACACTAGCTTATGTCGGTTCTCAGATCAGACGTTGTCAAGTGAACTACACTTATGTAAATCACTTTTTTCTGAACAGGCGAGCCAGAGAAGATACAGTTAAACCTGTTCAAAAGACCAATTTATTTCCTATTTAATTAATGTAGTTTCAAAATTCGCCAGAATTACCGAAATCAAGGCTACATAAGATGAACAAAGATCCGACGACAAATTTTAAGTATGTGTGTCGTGAATAGTTTACCCGCTGGTTTAGGTGTGCTCATCTATTTGGCCGACGTTGACTATAAATGAAAATTCATGAAAGTTGTGGAAATATATGTAAAAGTAAAACATTGCAATTGTGAATTTAACAAAGAAAGTAATTTACTAATTACAAACGGGACTTACAATCCACAATATATGAAGAAATAGAAGTAGAAATATGGTGATAAATACTAGAAAATCAGTCATTAATCGCACATAACATGTAATACTGAATTTGTTTCTTGAATCTTTGAATCTTGATACTTTTTTAAACTCTTAGAATTTTATTTTTCAAGTTTGGTTTTCTTTAAATAATTATGCTAGGCTAGCTAGAATAACCATACTCAATAAGGCTACTTAAGATAAAAAAAATCCGGCGACAAATTGAAGAATATGTGTGTCGTGCATGATGTGTGAGTGTGTCGGCTGGTATAGGTGTGTCAGTTGGGAATACTCTGGTATTTTGCCAACGTTGACCCGATAATGAAACGAGAAATGACCATTCCAGCTAATATTTCGCCTGTTCCGGCAAGCCCCTGTTAGCCCCGGGCTTATTTTCGCATAACCGCATATAGTGGGATGGTTAACTAGGTGTGTCCGCTAGTATAGGTTAGTCCGTCGGGATTTCACTGGTATTTTGCCGACGTTTAGCTGAACCGAAAATCGTACTATATATGATATTTTCAACTCATATCTCGCCATTTTCGGTTGGCCCCTGTGAGCCCAAGTATCAATTCTGCAGAAGCCAATATAGTGGGATGGTGAAGGAATCCGCAGGTATAGGTGGGTCCATCGGGACTGCCCTGGTATTTTGCCGACTTTTTGCCGAAAATCAAACGATAAATGGTCATTTCAGCTCATATCTCGCCAGTTCCGGCTAGCCCTATGAGCCCATTTAGGATTTCTCTGGCTTTCTGTGGACGATAAGCCGGGTCAAAGTTGTTATATCTGCTTAAATTTCGTCATTTTCAGCTTGCTCCTGTGATCCCAAGGCCAATCTCCACAGAAACCCATAAAGTTCCATGTTTAGGTACGAAAGACCGGTTGGGTCATTTTAAATTCATGAATACCAAATTTCATCTTGAAATCGTGAGTTTAGAAATTTTACTTTGTGAACTTAAGTTTGCAACAAACGGACATCACTCATGAGATATTTCAATTTCACGATTTCAAGTTCATGAATTCACTATTTCAACTTCACGAATTCATAATTTCAACTCCATGAAATCAAGAATTTAACTTCACGAATTCCCGATTAAAACTTCACAAATTCACAATTTCAACTTCACGAATTCATTATTTCAACTTCATGAAATCAAGATTTCAACTTATGAATTCACAAATTTAACATACGAAATTCACGAATTCAAGATTTCAAATTCTCGTTTTTTACTGCACAAATTTACAATTTCAACTGCACGAATTCAGATTTCACTTTCACGAAGTTGGAATCGTGAATATACGAAGTTGAAATCGGGAAGATGAATTTGCGAAGTTGAAATCTTGAATACCTGAAGTTGAAATGGAGAATTCATGAAGCCGAAATTGTCATATAGTTGAAATTGTAAATTTGCGAAGTTTAAGACAATATTATTACGACTTAAAGCCCTTATTATATTACGACTTAAAGCCATTAAATCAACTGCAATATCATTAAATCTCAAATAATGGAATTTTCGTTCTGCTCTTGTGAGCCTTAGGCTTTATTCCACCGGAATGGATATAAAGAAATTTGTGTCGCAAGGTTTAATATTCTGGAGGTACAGAAACAAACTCTGGGCGTAGGTTCAATGTTTTAATATAATCCAAATATAAATGGTCTAAAAAGATAATAAAATAATTATACATCTTACAAGTACAATACATATCAAAGCAAAATACAGTGAAATAACAATATAAACACAATCGACGCGGAATAAGAAAATACAAAAATACGTAAATAAGATATACAATCAATATCTTAATCTTAATTATATTCTTTCTTACCACAGCGTCTGTTTGAATATTTACTTATAGAAATTATTTCAATATAAATTGAAATAAAGTAAATATAGATGTAATGTTATATAGATTAACTGTCTGACTCGTAAGAGATGACTGTAAAGAGTGAGCGGAACGATGTTTCCGCTTTAAATAAAACTATGGAAAGTCACAGCGGCGGCGTGAAGTTGGCGGCCCAGCGGCCTGGCGGCGTGAAGTTGGCGGCCCAGCGGACCAGCGGCCTGGCGGCGTGAAGTTGGCGGCCCAGCGGCCTGGCGGCCAAAAATTTTAAAGTATATATAAAAAGAAAAAATCACTTTCAGCGAACTTTTTTATTTTCTCATTTTTGTGAAGTTGGCGGCCTGGCAGCCCAGCGGCCTGACGGCCAAAAATTATAATGTTGTAGAAATGTTATTTTAACAATAAAACGGCATTTAATGAAGTTTTAAAGATAATTTTTGTTATTTTAAGGCTATATCAAAAGAAAAAATCACTTTCAGAGAACTTTTTTATTTTGTCATTTTTGTGAAGTTGGCGGCCCAGCGGCCTGGCGGCCAAAATTTTTATTTTGTAGAAATGTTATTTTAACAATAAAACAGCATTTAATGAAGTTTTAAAGATAATTATTGTTATTTAAAGGATATATAAAAAGAAAAAATCACTTTCAGAGAACTTTTTTATTTTGTCATTTTTGTGAAGTTGGCGGCCTGGCAGCCCAGCGGCCTCACGGCAAAATATTTTAATGTTGTAGAAATATTATTTTAACAATAAAACGGCATTTAATGAAGTTTTAAAGATAATTAGTGTTATTTAAAGGATAATTCAAAAGAAAAAAATCACTTTCAGAGAACTTTTTTATTTTGTCATTTTTGTGAAGTTGGCGGCCTGGCAGCCCAGCGGCCTGACGGCCAAAAATTTTAATGTTGTAGAAATGTTATTTTAACAATAAAACGGCATTTAATGAAGTTTTAAAGATAATTAGTGTTATTTAAAGGATGATTCAAAAGAAAAAATCACTTTCAGAGAACTTTTTAATTTTCTCATTTTCCATAGGGAACGAGCCTTGGCGTTGGGATTTTCCTATCCTCTATCTAACCAAATGGTTGATTATTTTTCTCACTCACCTGGACACACAAATATCAGTGAATCTACTTGCTACGCGCATTACAACGTACCTAGTTTTGAAAAGCGAGGGCTTAGGCGCCTGACTTTCTATGATTAAAAAGCATTATGTACGTCCGCAGAAATTCTACTGACCAAGTTTATGTGTGATGCAAGGTTATCATGATAAAACACATCAATATTAAAGTCGGAAAGTGTCATAATATAAGTGTTTATAAGGAATTCAGTCGGTTGACAAAAAGCGTTTACCGTTTACAAAGCTGTTTCTACTTATTTGGTTATTTTGGCCGAATATTCAATTAAATTATATCAAAATGAGATTCGTCATTAAGAAGCATCTATTATTGAGAGATAATAAATTATAAACCCCTTCATCATTTCCGATAGAGGACCTTTTCTGTTCTAATGTTGTTTGAAACCGGTTTGTACCTTAAAGATTAAAGTGATAGCGTTTGTGTAGATGAGCTACGCAATTCGCGGGTCAGGTATTTCCCACAAATATTACGAAAATTTTCACACAATATTTTTTTGTGTTTATTATTTATATCAGATACATAGGTAAATGACTAAATGTGTTGAGTACGTTTAAGATAATTATTTAGTGACGCAGTGGTCAAGTCCACTATAAGGGTGTAAAACAGTTATCATATTGTATTTATCATCTTTTAACGATATAAATAAACAAAAACTACCAATTTGCCAACCGTTCACTTAACGCAGTAGGTAAGACTGTCAGTTAAATTTCTAGTTGAATATCAATGCAATGCAAGTTCGATTCGCAAAAATTATTTTTGTATGAAGAATATTTAAACGCACTACGATTACATAATATTTATAATTTGAATATATGGATCAATATATAACATTATATTTTTACTTTTCTAATAATGCTTTCTCCTGATGTGTGGCGTTTTCTCTAACTGTACGCAAGTGCATATCAACCCGTGTCCAAAAAATATCTGATGCATTTGTAACTATTTGAAACAAAACCGGCCAAATAAGAAAAAGATACATAAGACAGCCAAATGTAATAGTACTTATATATATAACCATGATTCGACCATGAATATAACACTGAAACGTTCGCTCTGCCTACTGCGCTATCAAGGCACATAAAAATCTGACGTTTTACTTTGTGTTTTATTCATAAGGCATCAGCTTGCCTTACCTTTTTTATGGAAAGCCATGGCTGTCTTATATTGTTCTTTTTTAATTTATTTAACCATTTGGATAATTTATAAGTTCGCTTCGACTATATATGAATTGAAAACACCTTCTAATTTAACCGGAATCCATTATGTTAATCCACAGCTACAATATATGAAACCATACCGTCAGTGTATGAAACAGAGTTAGCAATATATAAGTTGATTTTCTCGATATATGATTCCAGTTCTTCAATATATGGTACCAAAGTAGCCATGTATGGAACCAGATATCCTGATATTAAACCGAGTTATCACAAATATTAATTCATTTTTCAATATATGAAACCAATGTATCAATTTATGAAACCAAAGTAGAAATATATAAGTTGGTTATCACATTATATGATACCAATTCTTCAATATATTGTACCAAAGTAGTCATATATGGAACTAGATGTCCTGATATGAAACCGAATTTTCAATATATTAATTCATTTTTACAATTTATGAAACCAATTTATCAATGTACGGAACTAAAGTAGCAATATATGACTTGATTATCACTTTATATGATACCAGTTCTTCAATATATGGTACCAAAGTAGCCATATATGGAACCAGATGCCCTTATATGAAACCGAATTATTTTTACAATATATGAAATATATATAAAGGTCGAGATAAACTTATGTTTAAATATGTTCTTGTTTATGGTCAGTACGACTCAGTAGCTTAAATTATGACTTACACCACGTACATATATAACGATAAGTTTTGCCTGCCCAGCCCATTTTAAGGCCAAAGTAATTGAATGTGACGTTAAATTCAAATATTTCCTTATTTAGAAAATGTGCAGTTTGCCATTAGTGAAGCACGCTGGTCTTTTGACAGTTCAACAAGGAATATTGGCGCGAAACTATAATACCGGTGCGAGGATAGAATACAGCCTTTAAAAAAGTCCCGTCAGTATAATGACATTTTGGTTCCACGCATTGCTCATTTGGTTCCATATATTGGAAAAGTGGATTCATATACTAGCAACCTATGACAATATATATTGAGGAATTGGTGCCATATAATGTAAAATCAACATATATATGGGAACTTCAGTCCAATACATTAATAAAATGGTTTCATATATTGTAAAAACGATTTAATATATTGATAATTCGGTTTTATATAAGGACATCTGGTTCCATATATTGCTACTTTGGTATCATATATTGAAGAACTGGTATCATATAATGTGATAATCATCTTATATATTGCTACTTCGGTTACATACATTAATAAACTGGTTTCATATATTGTAAAAATGAATTAATATATTGATAATTCGGTTTCATATCAGGACATCTGGTTCCATGTATTGCTACTTTGGTACAATATATTGAAGAATTGGTATCATATAATGTGATAACCAACTTACATATTTCTACTTTGGTTTCATAAATTGATAAATTGGATTCATATATTGAAAAATTAATTGATATACAGATAACTTCACTTATAGCGAACACGGTTATAGCGAACTTCCGGTTATTAGGAACAATTTATTTTGGCCCGAATTTTGCCCTTCTTTATTTTATATAAAAAGATACGGTTATAGCGAACACGGTTATAAGGAATTATCCCATATAAGTAACTCATTTCTTAGTCCCAATTTAGTTAAAACTACAGAAAATTACACTTTTAAAACAAACTCCAAGAGTAGTAATGGAAATAACGGGTGAGCAATATGCTTCTGGAGTTCTGGAAAAGAGCAAATAACCGGACAAAATTGCGTGATAATTGAAATGATTGAAGGTATTGATCAATTTAACTTGAAAACTGCGAATAATTTCCGACACCTACTTATCGATTATACTATAATGTTAAAAACATTTATTATTAACATAATTATGTATTTTATTTTTAATCGACCTTTCTGCAGAAGTACGTAGGTTTGGACAGTTAGTTGCATAGTGTTTATTACCGAATATAGACTCAAAATAAATTACCTACAGACATACAAAGCAAGACATTACTTGTAGAATGATTTCAATAGAAATATCCGAAAACAACGCTAGCGATAACTTGTCTTTGTAATAATTCTATGGATCCAGAAAACACAAACAGTCATATACAAATTAAAGATGGCCGATAATTCAAGCATTGGAGAAAAAGTATGTATTGGTCAATACTTACATGGATAACAAGTAACTACTTAAAATGATTGCGGTAAAATAAACTGTTTTCGCCAACAAGTAAATTGAATAATATCGAAATCTGATCCATATTTAAATTGACGAAGTTTTAAGACATGTCAGTGCGTATATAAAAAACACACACACATAATCCCCAAAGCACACCCAAATCGGCAACATTGAAAATGCGTCTGGCTAGGAGTGTTTGAGCCCGATCATGGACGGAAGTGATAATTGCAAGTAACTGTCCACGACCTCTAGCAGAATTCAACTTTTCGAACATAAAAATGAAGAAATTTAGTATTTAGAAACATTCACAGAAGTTTTCATAAGGCGGTTATTATGATATGTTCATGCAATTTCATAAAAGTGTGGCACCCTTGTAAAAAGAAACGAGAAAACAACTGGCGGATATAAAAGAAATTTGAGATTGAAATGGGATATGAGACTGACACAAACGGGGTGGTTTTCATGATAAACATGAAGTATTATATCCAAAGGTTTCCTAGGAATTTGCCACTCTTAATTTTGGGAGGGAAACTGTCGCACAAAATTGATTATTGGATAATACTTTTTCATTACAAGAAAACATTACAAAATAAACATAAATAACAGTTATATACGTCACATACGTGTCCCCTACCGCTGGACATTTATAGATATACACTGACGAAGTTAAAAGACATATCAGTACTTGAATATATTCCAAACAGAAACAAAATGTTAAACAATAATCTACGCATGTCAAAAATCATCATAATCAAACACCAACAATTTTAAACTTTTACTGGCGTGTTTTTTGCATAAAAGTATCAACAAAATATGGTTGGATGGTGCATACGATTCAATAAATTCACTATGGGGGCGATTTCATTTTTAAAAGGGGTATAATTATTGCGTACCATACTACAATTTCGTGAATGCCTGTGAATATTTCGCAATCGTGAAGTTCTGCTGGTATAATAACGTACTAAGTAAGACCGCAAATCTTAAATGAAATCGTGTATTAGATTACGTCTTAATTGATAGACTTTATGGGGAAAGGCAATGTTAAAATTTCGTGATGTATGTGAGTAAAATGGAATAAAGTGCATATAACCCTATCAGATATATATTTCCCCCACTAGAATTCTATATGAATGGTGGAACAGACATTATAAAAGTACGCAAATCCTGCTAACCATAAAAACTACTTAAATACAGATTCAATGAAATTTGAAATAAAGTTGCTTATGCACAGAACGCTTGCACATGTAAAGCTCGTCTTTAAGATTTACATGTATTATCAATCATTTAGGCATAAGTAGAAACTTTACTAATCCATGGCGATTACGCACAACAAAAAATCAATTAGCAATGTAAAAAAATGTATGCAGAAAAATAACACATAAATACAACGTAAGTGCCTTGGTAGCGCCATAAGCATGATATTAGTCGCAAATGCAAACTATATGAGTTGTATACAATAGGTTATAATTGTTTAATTGAAATTTGGCTACTTTTTTATTGTAAACTAGATCGGATGAGATACCAGCGGAACATTATATCATTGTCCTTAACCAAGATTGCATTACTGTTGTTGGTGTTCAATACACAAGTTTATCAGTAATTATAAGGACAATATTCTTCCGATTTAAGATTTTCTTTACCATAAAAAATCGAATATATAGTATGTAACCATTGTTTCGTTTAATGCTTGATACAGTTATAAAGGTTTGTATTAAATACAACAGTTAAACTAACACTATTGTCTGTCTCTGCTATATATTATGTTAAATCAAAGCTTATGTATCGTAAAGGGTATAAAGTTATATGTTTTGAAATAGTTTCATAAAAAAAGCAGAATAATTATATTGTTTCTACAATCGTACTCTCGAAAGTGTTGTAATATGGAATGTCCTTGTTATTCGACACACATAAATATTGTCCGTTGAACAAAATATTACATTGCGGTTTTCCATTTAGCTATCATTTCGTGTATTCGCCATTCACTTTTGAGGCAATTGTTCAATACAAACATTTTTGAAGTATTCTGTTTTTAAGCTTCAAACATACACTCATTTTCCCAGCAGAATTATAGCTTAATACAGTTGAAACTGGCAACATTTTCAGCACCTATAAAGGTTTTTACTGTTCCATTATGTCTGGCTTTTATTGTACTTTTTATTAATGATATATAATAGAACAGTATATCAGTCTTTAATCACATGTACATTACTGTTGTTGGGTCAGTCAATAAGAAGACAGGCTTTAAAAAGACTAGACTTGACTCGTTAGAAAAAGAAATTACTTGTAGTTTTCATGGAATATATCCATCTTTACGTCATGTGATTTAGACGGTGATAAAGGCCTTGCGATAAATACAAAAGTGATTTCTAATATCTGTGATAAACTAACACTATTGCCCGTCCCGGATATAAAATATAAAATAATTGTTTTCGACGAAATCTTAGGAGATATGTAAACATGCAGTAAGTTGCTATATTTTAACAAGAATAAACACAAAATGGCGGTTTCGTCCGGGGGATCTTGCAGGAAACGAATACAGTCGAGAATTAAGGAAATATGTTTTTCGTTACTTATTCCTCTAAACAGGGTCATGTGTTTGGCTTGTGAAAATATAATTTTGGACATATAATAGAACAGTATATCATAGTCTTTAGCCATGTGTACATATTGTGTTGATGTTAAACTTTCAAGTCAATCAATAAGATGGCGAGCTTTGAATACGACTAGACTTAATTTTAACATTATATTGATGTCTCACTCCTTCCGAGGAATCACCGCCTTCTCCAGATTTTTATACTTCAAAACATAAGGATGTTTGAGGTTAATGGTCAAGGAAACCATGACACTTCATGTAAAATCCCTGTCTGATGAATAATTTAGAAGGGATAAGCCATGGTTTATATAACCCAGAAAGATCACTGCACTTGATCAGTAGATGACATCCAATAATTTTGAGGTCATTGGGTCAAACATCAGGGTCACATATCTCCTAAAACATTGCTAATGGGTGATGTTGCATTTTATCACCATCTCTCATCAATGAGTCTGCAATATTGTTGTGTAAATGCTTTTGAGGGATCTCCCTCTCCAGATTTTGAACCCGATTGGAAATGTTTACTAGACTGTAGTTTTCTATAACCTATAACAAATCGAAAACTTTATGTCGTATGATTGATACGATTATAAAGACTTTGTAATAAATACAACAGTAATATCTAATCTACGAATATCGTTCGTCCCTGTTCATACGCTGTGTTTAAATACTGTATTATATTAAACTTAATGCTGTGATGTTTCAACTGTCAAATTTTTCATCAAATAAACAGTTGAAACTGTTAAATAATTTCCGATTAATTAATTACAACGTCATTTACACCTTAGTGTTAAACTGCCGGAATACATTTGTCTCACTTTAACTATTGTTTTCTTCTAATCATTCTTCTTTCTATTTAGATACAGCACTTAAGACATTGGCCTACGTAAACATATACAAGAAAAGCATTGATGCAAAGCATCAAAGGGCGTCCAAACAGCAGGTGCAGATGAACTAGTAGATATATGATGACAAGATATTCTTATAAACTTTTCAATGGTTCATTGGGTTTTACCAGAATTGTATATCACTTTTGAATGAACGGACGAAAGACATTGTTCATTATTTATAACTTTGATCGGCATGCTAGAAATTAAAATATTACTTGTTATTTCTTTATGATCGTGGTTATTAATAGCAACGGATATACATGTATACAATCATTTATAATCCATATGTGTAACGCATGATCAACACCATACTTGTGTAATTGTCCCTTATTATGTTATTGCTATTAACGAGGACCCCCTCTTAAGGTATCTGTTCACACTAAGTAACAATATGACACTTGTTATATTACCATGTTGATCATGTTGAGCATAATTGTTTATTATACAATAAATGTAATTTCTATTTTAATAAAAAAAAAAATACAGATTTTATGAATATTGTTTTCTTTTCTTTTTTTGTGTGTGTTTTATGCGCTATTTTAATACTGAGTTTTTACGTTTACTACTATTTTAAGAATTCAATTGTCATAATGATCGACGATTATAAGTCAACTTAACTGGAAAAAGTCAGTAAATCATGGTTAATCTTTCAATTTATAATATTGTTTATTCTTAAACCATATACATGTACATTTGTATTTTTCTTTATCATTTTTTAAATTATCAATCAATTGAATAATTCATAAAATCTGATTTGTAACTTTGAATAATTCCTCGGAATCTTTACTAAACACGAATAACAAATTATATAAAATGTTTTAAAGTTGATAGTGTCATATTAATGCCATAAAAACGTACATTTTTTCTCAATTATTGTACATATTTATTGTTTTTATCTCATATAGATAAAATATAACATGCGATTTGTGTTGTTGGTTTTTTTTCGAATTGTATGTTTATGTATAATAATAATCAATCAATTCGAGAGTTGATCTGTGTTTATTAATTATTGTAACCAAACTAAGTGACAAACATTCATTTTGAAAAAAAGCTTATTTATCTGTAAAATATTTGTTCTGTTCTGTAACGATATCTACTCCAAAACCGGGAGAGACCGGACAATAAACGTGTGGTACTATTCGCCGGTCATTAGTAAATCCCGGGAGAGACCGGGAATTACCGATAGGAGTACATCCCTCTAGAAATAGATTTTCGGAATATTTAGGTCATCAACTCATCATTCTATTAACAGCTTTCGGAATAACATACCATAATAACCCACTGTGTACTACAAAATGATAAGCAAAAAATACCCCGAAGAGCGCGATTTATTGACGGAAAAGGTTATTTCATTTGAAAATGTTTGCATTGCGAATTCTCCAGTTCGCCATTCATTGTACACATCGCGACTAATTAATAATCAAGCACCCTCATACCGATCGGAATGATCGGCTTTTATTATTGGCAACTATAAAAGGCTCGAGAAGTTGCTGTCGCCCTTTCACAAAATCTCATTTCATTCCAATAGGCGCCGCGCTTCGGCGCGGGCGCCAATAATGTTGAAGGCTGAATGACGCTTAGGTCGGTGCTAGCTGAGGCGTTACGGATGGTACATTTTATCATTATGTCTCATGAACAGAAGTGGCAATTTCATGATACATTGTTGTTTCACTGCTCCCGCGGGATCACCCCATCTCCAGATTTCTAATTGGATTGACAATGTTGTCCTAGTACTGATGTTCTTTTTAACCGATTAAAAATCGAATTCACACTACAATCAATATTAAATTGTTGTATTGTACTGTACATTTTTTTCCCTTTGAGTCCATTTTGAAAATGTTTCAAGAAATCTGCTTAAACTAGTGTTGGACGTGTATGGAGAAATTGCAATTTTATTTCATTTATCAGTGTTATTGCCATGATGTATAGGGGGAATCAGCGATTTCCGATGTTTAGCAAAAACGATAGCGACATTCTAAAAGAATTTTGAATAATTTATCAAAATCAAAGTCAAAGTACATAAAACAGGTAGTCGTCCGTTTAATTTCGATCACGGTATCATATATGTAGGCGGATCTTTTAATACGACTTTTGAAACACTTTCTGGACAAGCATTGAAGGCGTTGTATAAACTTGAACAAGAGCTAACAAGTAGAGATTTTGATGCTAAAGCATCAACTCGCCGGATAGAAAAATGATTGTATTATCATAAATATAAGAAAATATAAGTTTAATGGTTCAAGTATAAAAATAAGAGGAACAATGAGTTGAGTAATGTTTGCCACTGAGGCTTGTAAGGCAAGTGCTATGCTGGTAATTCTTCTTGTAATTTTACTTTATACATATACTGTTGTACCATACATTGAAATCCGTATAGGTTACTAGTTCAGATTCAGATAATTACCGACAAATAATTACCGATCATCGAATATTTGCAAAGTGACGATGAAAATATATATGTTTAATTATTACATGAAACAATACAATTTTATTGTAAAAGTGTTGTACATCATTATTATGTGCTATAGAAAAATATATAATTTAGCTGAAATCAATACACGTATTCCAATCGTTACATACGATATATATAAAATTAACGTTTAATTGCCTTTCAGTGCGATAAACTATCAACACAAAGATAGTTTATTATTTTTTTCTATGTATCTAATATACTACGATTCCGGACCCCTGACGTCATACCGTTTTGGAAACCTGCGTGACGGAAACCGACGGAATATACCGAAATCAACGATTACCATTATATATTTCAATAATGTGCCTCTTAAGCATAACATTATTTTGGGATGTTCAACCTAAACTAAACAATTGAACTTTCTTGTCGAATGTTTGACAGAAAGGGCCAATTTAAACCCTTTACCAAGAAGAAAGGAAAAAGTTTTGAAAATGTATTTTTAATGTAAACAGGTTTCTCTAATGATATAAAGTATGAACCTGATTAATGAAAAATAACTTATGTAATTATCTGTACAAAATTACAATGATTTACATCTTATATATCAGTTACCACCATTAACAAATTACCTGTCTTATCAGCAATCTGTAACTATTAATAGATTTTATAACGATATACAACATATATAAACATGTAGTCACGTGATTCTTACGAAAGACCAGGGAGCATTTGTTTATAATTAGATAAAATAATGTAATATAAAAGGTCTCATAAAAAATAAACAACCAAATAATTCTAAAGTGTCATTTCAAATATTATTCATGATTTATATATTGTAAAATAGCAATGCTTGACACACAGAAAAAAGTAAAAGTATCTCTAATATTCAATGACTGATCCTTGGGGATACGTTATTGATTCATTTCATGAAAATTGTAATGTTGCTTTTTAAGACGTCAATATGTGCATATTTCATTCCACTGAGCAAAGTTATCATATGTTTGATTTTTTTGTGATTACTGAAAAATAATTGTTGTCTTTAACTGTTCAATGTTTGATATGCTTTTATTTTCAGATTTTAAGGGCTTCTCCTACCATAGGTATAATATTAAACTATTACAAATATAGTCGCCGGTTATTACCGGCGACTAATAAGATTTCCGTGTATGTCAGTTAAACATAAACTGGATTTATTTGATAAATTTAGTTTACCAATTCTTAACTATGGATCACAAATATGGGGTTTACTTGATAGTCATGTATTAGAAAATATTCATTTAAAGTATTGTAAGAAGTTGTTAGGAAACAAAACAAATTTATCTATGGTGAACTTGAGAGGACATCTTTAAAAACAATGAGAGCTATTAATTTTATAAAATACTGGTTAAAAGTTGTTCAGTCAAGTAGTACAAAATATGTCAAAGTTGTATATGATCTTATGTGTAGAGATTTAGAACTTAAACCAAATTCAATGTCCTAGGCTAAGACTGTTATGCTTTTGTTACAATCTTAAGGTTTCAATGAAATATGGATTAATCATGACGTTATTTTTAGCAGTAGAAAAACAAAGATTAACAGATACATTTATACAAAATTGGTATGCAACTTGATGAGATTAAATCAAGAGCAAGAAGTTATGTATTATTTTGTGATTTTGGTTTTAAATCATATCTGTCAATGGTTAATATTGAAAAATTTAGGAAATCTTTATCACGTTTCAAGACTTCTTCACATAGATTAAAAGTAGAAACTGGTAGATGGCATAAATCTGAAGCAATTCCTTATAATGAAAGAAAATGTAACATTTGTTTAAAACTAGAAAATGAATTTCATGTATTAATAGAATGTCCACAGTACAATGTTTTGAGAAAACAGCTCATAGATAAATATTTTTGGAAGCAATCAAATATACCAAAATTTATTGAATTGTTAACATCTCATAGCGAGTGCCGACTTTGCCCAACACTCATAACCCCCCGTTGTTGGGCACTGAAATTGCCCAACGACCAGTCAATTTGCCCAGCGACCAATGGGTTCCATAGCAAACATTGACTTTTTCTTTCAATCCATGACTTCTATGGTCCCCACTGACCCCTCATAGCGAGTGCCGACTTTGCCCAACACTCATAACCCCCCGTTGTTGGGCACTGAAATTGCCCAACGACCAGTCAATTTGCCCAGCGACCAATGGGTTCCATTAGCAAACATTGACTTTTTCTTTCAATCCATGACTTCTATGGTCCCCACTGACCCCTCATAGCGAGTGCCGACTTTGCCCAACACTCATAACCCCCCGTTGTTGGGCACTGAAATTGCCCAA
>NW_026852859.1:0-51382 GCF_026571515.1 Ruditapes philippinarum
ATGGTGAAATCGCGATGGTGAAATCGCGATGGCGCGATAGTACGATGGTGAAAACGCGATGTGACATCGCGTTTTCACCATCGTACCATCGTGATTACACCATCGTACCATCGCGTTTTCACCATCGTACCATCGCACCATCGCGCCATCGTGTTTTCACCATCGTGCCATCGCGTTTTCACCATCGTACCATCGCACTTTCACCATCGTACCATCGCGATTTCACCATCGTACCATCGTGATTTTACCCATCGTACCATCGCGTTTTCACCATCGTACCATCGTGCATCGCGGGTACAGAATACAGAAAACGCGATGGCACGATGGTACGATGGTAAAAACACGATGGTACGATGGTGAAAACGCTATGGTACGATGGTGAAATCGCGATGGTACGATGGTGAAATCGCGATGGTACGATGGTGAAATCGCGATGGCACGATGGTGAAAGCGCGATGGCACGATTGTGAAAACACGATAGCGCGATGGTGTGATGGTACGATGGTGAAAACACGATGGTACGATGGTGAAATCACGATGGTACGATGGTGAAAACGCGATGTAACATCGTGTTTTCACCATCGTACTATCGCGCCATCGCGATTTCATCATCGTACCATCGTGATTTCACCATCGTACCATCGTGTTTTCACCATCGTACCATCGCGCAATCGCGTTTTCACCATCGTACCATCGTGCATTGCGGGTACAGAATAAATAAAATGTCACGATTGTCCAAAAAAGTCCAAACGGAACACCGTACAAAACACAGCAAAATTGAAAATTTTCAATATTATGAAGACAATGTATAGGAATGTTATGGCGTGTGGCGTGTGGTGAACGGTTGTTTACCTATTCTAATTAACTATAACAACTCTCGTGATGAACGGTGCTTTACCTATTCTAATTCACTATAACAACACTCGATCTCCCCTGATAAAAGAGTCGTCCTTTTATCTGTATTAGATATCATTAAATTTTGAAATTGGTCATTCATTAGGTGGTCAATGTCTTGTCATACCTAAAATGATATTAACTACGCATGCGTGAAACTTAAACAAGGATCATTTACAATAAAAGTACAGTCAAACTTATGAACAAAGGTCATCCAAGGAAGAGAAAACTTTGGTCTTTCAAGACAATTGGTCTTTATTTTGGGGTAATTTATTTCATTTTATCTATGAAATGTTATCAAAACGTGGCGTTTATTTGCAGGAGGTATCCTTTAAACACATTTTCGATTGTATAATAAACTATACTGCGCAATCATTTAATGATTTAAGTATTCAAACTTTTCCTAAGTGATTACTTATTCATATCTTATTACCATTGGTGACTTAACTGCTTAACATAATGCTTCCAATCATTTTCGTCTTTTTTCGGTTTTGACATTTTTTAGGAAAACTATTTTCTCTTTTTTTTTGGTTGAAAGCCTCCAAATTAGGCAGCAAATATGCAAAATGATCTAACTTAAGAAAACTATTACTATAACGATTTGCTTATTGCTTATCTATGGAATGATATTGAGGTAAAAATACACAATGCCTGCTTGCACTTTCATCACGCTTGTTGACAATTACACACTGCCTGCTTACTGTTACAATTTACTCATTGACACTGCTATTGTGCTTATTGATACAGTCATTATGCATGCTCGCACTTTCATCACGCTTGTTGACAATGATACCATGCTTCCTCGAAGTTACAACTTGTTTGGTGTTTAGTCCCTGATGTCTGTATGGCTGAATGACAATGCAATGTAGCGTAATGAAATATTTCAACATGCCGGGACTGTATATAAGCTTTGATATTTCAACATTGCACAGTTATAATGCTCCTAGAACAAAACACACGATGTGACCACACAAAATGAAAGATGCAATCAGCCACTAAGCAAGTTGAAAGTAAGCATAATGTGAATTGCAAATGTGCACATCACATTTTGATACCAGGGGGCGCACGTTCGTAGTTTTCGCGAAATATGCCGGACTTTAATTAGCTGTTGCCTCAACCGTTTCCCATCAGTTGTGTCCCTTTGTTTCAATTTCGCCATTAATTAAGTGGGGAATGGGGAATCCCGGGATCGCCTATAGAAAAGCCGGGATCCGGGATCGTATTAAACATATAGTAATCCCGGGAATTGACCACCTACTCTCGGTGTATTATTATTATTATTATTATAATAATTATTATTATTATTATTATTATTATCATCATCACTTGAATGTTTTGTAGAGATTTCTAAATAAGTTTGATTTGTAGTAGTAATAAAAAAATCTTTAAAAATAACGTATTTTTTCACAGACAAAAGCGTAAATTAATTGACCTCAGAATGTCACACACACAAAATCTTATTTCATGTAATGGCAATGGAAGTCGTTGTATATTGGGCATTAAGAGTGCTAATATACAATAAAAAAGTAAACACAAGTTGTCAATCAATTCAGTAAGAAAAGCCGGGATCGTATTAAAACATATAGGGATCCCGGGAATTGACCAGTTCAAGAATATAGTTTTCAGAAAAGCTGGAATTGTACTAATACATATAGGGATCCCGGAATTTGACCAATTCAAGAATATAGTCTTTAATTTTTCCAATTAATTAGGCATATAATTTTTGTGATAATTAAGTATTGTGATTTCCGCATTTTAAGTTTGTTAATAAATAGCTCTAAATATATTTATATCCTGAGTTAAATTAATTTACCGTTCATTACATACAATAAGAAATAAAATTTAACGTTTTTAAAATCGCCTTTCATTATATTGTTTATTAGTTTTCCCTCTATATCTAATACCGATCCCGGATCCTGTCAAAATTTTGAACAATGAGTCAATGTTAATTGTGATGGCCTATATTTGGACGTTATGGCATGCATACAGAATATATAGTCAATGCTACGGGTAAAAGAAGAGACCGACAGGCTATTTGTAATCTTTCTGCTAAATAAAGTTACGACAAATGGCAAATTGAAAAAAAGGGGAAGTAACTATTGATAGATCTCTCTATACATATTCGGATATCCACGATAATCTTTCTGTCAAAAAAATATTCAAATTACGGAAAAGCACGACTAGAACATAGCGCCCCCTGTTATCAAAATGTGACTTAAAATTTTGAAATGACATTATGCTTAGTTATATTTTGCCTAGTGCCTGATAACATTTTCCATACTGGTTGATCGCTTCGTGTATTTTGTTCTTGGATGCATTACAAATTAACCAAGATAATCACTGGCACAGCATGATGAAATAAACCTTTACGCTAGATTGCACTGTCATTCACTCAAATGAAAATATGAAAAAGGCACCAGGGATTAAACACCAAACAAGTTGTAACTTCCAGCAAGCATGATATCATTGTCAACAAACGTGATGAAAGTGCAAGCATGCATAATGACTGTACCAATAAGCACAATAGCAGTGTCAAAGAGACAATAGTAACAGTAAGCAGGCATTGTGTAATTTTTACCCTCAATATCATTCCATATTCCTACGAATCTCAAGTAGTATTTCGCGCACACGCATTCTGCGTAGGTGGAAAAACGGCGATAATAAATAAATAAATAAAATTCATCAGTATTAAACATTTTGATACACAGTTTGATCCAATAGAAAGGATTTACCAATAATTTAGAAGGTAGTATTTTTTTAATAACCAATGCAAAGGCTTGTAATTAATTTGAACTTAATATTATTTGCTTATTATATTGCTAAATGTTATAGTCACTTTTTGCAGCAACAACAACAACCACCACCACAAAAACACACATTTAATTACCTCCCTTAACGTAATTGTCTGCCTAATAGTAAGAAATTATCGAAACTGGATTAAGATAAAATTTAAAAAGTTCAAATATTTTATCCCTAAGTTTGCAACAATATTTATTATGTATCTATATTTAACAAGTATGGAATAACAACAACAACAAAACATTTGAAATTGTGTATGAACTTTAAGCGACCTGTTAATACATTTTTATCCCACAGATTAAAGAAAGTATTGGCAAGGAATATTTGTCAATCTGTTCTTGATTTTTGGACTATCAACAGGTACTGTACATTTGTTTATTTTTATGGCACTGAATTTATACACGTTGGGTTAAGAAAATTGCTTTTATTATTTTTTTGAAAATGAGTTTCTTGAAGAAATATTAAAATATAAAATAAGCATAAAATTGTTAGATATTTTAATAATTATTTAAATGACTGTACATTTGTTTCTAACAGAACAAACATATATCGGTTTACGGATATAGCAATAATTATAGCTAGTTTATCCTAAGCTTATACTTCATTTTATTTAGATTATGGAGACTTTTTAGTTTCTATACTTAAAATGCACAACTTTCGATCCTCTGCTAAACTGCCTACATAACTTCGGCTGATACGTTAAAACTATGTACAAAAAAAAAAAACAGTACGGTGTGTTTGTGCTTTTTACGCATTGCAAAAATGAGATCACTTTTTACTTCTGAAATATCAATTGTGAATAGGAAAATAAAACGAAACGAAAGAATATAAAAAGAAACGACTAAAACTATTTGATTGGAGTTAACCATAATAGCTACCGATTTACAAAAAATAATTTATTACAGCTCCATCTTGCAGCAAAAACTTTTCGAATATTATCAATTGATTTTATGTCTAGCTTTCTGTACAAAGAAGTTCTTGAATATCACTCGAGAAAATATAGACTAATAGGTGACGGCAGAGCTTGAACCCAATATTGCTATGGCAAGAGACAGACTTAACTAGTACATCATGGTTTCAACTAACTAAACATAGATAATAATAATGTATAATTTTTCATATAAATTATAATAAGATCTTTGTTACGTAAAGAAAACAGACGAAAAAATGTACTAGACATGTAGACCATGTTTTCGTGAATATTTAAGCATATGCAATTAAACAAACAGAAAATACTTAAAATCATGTTTAGTTTCTTTAAAACTTCCTCTGAATGCACGACTTTCTATTTACATAACTGACACTGATATATACAAAATAAAATCTAATAAAATGCAAATAAGTCACTTGACTCTGTACGTTTATTAACCAAACAAATATTAAATATTGATAACTGAATATTTGATCTAAAGTTCAGTTTTATATAAAAAATCAAATATTTTCAAGTATTTAATACTAAAAATTTAATTGTGTTTATGAAAATCTAATAAAAATATTTGGGCGTGGGATAAATGGATGTTTATCTATTATAATTCAGTGTATCAACATGGTTCCCCCCTGATAAAAGAACCGTCCCTTAGTCTGCATGAAGTGTCATTAAAATAGGAAAATATCTTTATGTATAAACATGTGAAGAATTTTCATGTTTATAGAAGAACTTTGTGTCCAAAAATTCGCACTTTTTCTATAGGCACAATAAACGCTCAGAAATTAATATTTGGTTTCTACTCAAGAAAAAGGCAATGACTTTTAAAGATGTTTTTTTATTGTTGTTGTTTTATTTTAATTCCATTTTATTATTTTATTTAGTTTCGCCCATTGTATTCTCGTTTAGAACACACGCATTCTTTTACATGGGGACCGATAATGCCGCTTTTCAAGAACATTGGCACTTAACGTGGTCAAATTGGTGGATATTGTCAAAATTCAAAAATTTTATCCATGTTTCCTAATGTTAAATTTTTGAAATATCAGCTTAAGCTGGTGCTAGTATCGGCGTTGACGTGCCCTGCATTTTCCAGTCATTGAAACATTAGCTTGCAACATTTTCAATTTGGCCGTTTTTCTTTGGAGATTTATATTTACCAATCAATTTAATATGGGTAGCGTTTGATGCTTATCCACATAAAAGAATATTACAGATTATTTGTATGAATAATTGTCATAATTAAAGTATGCAAAGTTACGGAATGCCGTTAGGTGCCTATCTGCCTTAGGAATGTGTTGATTCTAAAAACGCGAAAAGTCGAATAGTCGAGGTGCAGCGATACACGATGTGGTGAACGCGAAAAGCACACGATGAATAATGAAACACGATATGTACGTGGTGCGACAGTACGTCGATGATTGAAAACGCGATAAAACTATCGTGTTTTCACCCATCGTACTGTCGCGTTTTCAACCATCGTAGTTTCGTGATTTCGGCGTTTTCATCATCGTACTGTTCGCGTATCGCGTTTCAGATCAAACCATTCCATAGGCGATGGCCGCTAACGGCATTCCGGATGCCGGTTAGGGCCATTAAAAATGCCATGCGGCGCTATGAAATGTGTTAAATCTGAAACGCGATCGTCGATAGTACGATGGTGCGAAACACGAAATCACGTGGTGAAACGTACGATGTGTACGTGAAAACGCGATAGTACGATGAATGAAAGGCGCGTTATAGATACGATGAAAACCACGACAGACGAATGGTGATAAACGCGATAGTAACGATGATGAAGACAACTTTACTGATTATTAATATTTTCCAGTATGATTATTAACACACGCGAACCAGTGTTTACGAGACAATGGACTATGGGTTTTAACACATCCAGGTCGGCGGACTATCGCTTGTATGCGTCGGGATCTGTCTTGGTACTGGTACAGTAACAGCGAGTACGATGATGAACCCGGATTTCCGCGCCACATCAAGCGAAGCACAAGGGCCGATTACGAATGGTTGAAAGAACACACGGCGAGTGGAAATTCCAATTTTATTGTACGGAAACCTTGATGATTAGAATAAGGTAAGACTGAACATGGACTAAGTATGGAGATTTTAAAGTCCACGCACGTTCTTTTTCTATCCATCCTTTGTACGTTTCACTATTCGTTGAATAATCTGGTCGTTTGCCTTATGGCGCAAGCTAATAGCTTATCAATACTGGAAAAATTAACTCAATATACACAGGTAGACTCAGTGATTGAAGCCGTTGCTAACAGAACTGGGAAAACTATTTGAGTAGACTATTACGCGTGTAAATGATGGGTATGATTTGGCAGCATGGGAGAAGCATAGCATGAGTTTTTTTCGTTTCTTCCTATATTTGAAAATTCTGTCGTCGTGTTGTTCTTACGACATACAAGACACTAAGTGCGTTAAAATAACACTAATTTATCGACATCGTAGGTCGCAACATTTTTTCACATATAGACACGAGCAGGATCATTCCTCAGCGAATAGACTGGCCAAAATAGTTGGAGCGGATCAATAATACTGTTCAATTGCACGAGTCCTTGAAAAATATGGGTATGAGAAAATTTGTCCTGTCCCATACTTGAAAGAAAAGCACCGTTAAATGAATTTAATAGTTACTTACCTACCTCATAAAAGAGAAAATGTGCAAATCTTATGTTTATTTTTCTTGCATAGTCTTCGAAAAAATTCTGGGGTGCGTATGGGCAGATCAACAAATAGCACTGAAATATAATACAATGGGACAACCATATCTCTATAAAGCAACATATACATGAACTCTGATCCTTTGTCGGGATACGAGACGCAAAAAAGTAATAGTAAATATTTTAATAAACGTGTAAATATCGATGGGGAGAAGATTTGCACGCTGAGGAGATTATGACAGAGTCTTTCACTGTTTTCTTCATTATGTGAGATCACAAGTCGATCGTTGCATATGGCGAACCACATAGGATTGAACAGAACTGGAAAATATTTGCATTCTCATACACTCGTAAAATGTACACAGGATAACTCAAAAAGGGTACGTTTGTAAGCGACAGCAATGGGAGAAACACTGATTTTATCGGGGAAACTTGACTATAGCGGCGGGGTAGAATGTTCGGCCACGTTAGGCTTGGAGTAGTTGAGCATTTTATCTGGTCTCGCGATCCTCACCATGCTGTGGAAATACAGATCAAACTGCAGGGTTACGTGGGTCGGAGATATTTTATTGAGTCCGTTTAGTATACGATGGATAAGAGCTGTGAAAAATAAGGGAGGCTTGTACAAGCATGTTTAATTTATTATATATCTATGAAAAATAGATCATCTTTAATTCAGGAGTTATTCTCTCGTCTAATTAAGATTTTGGGAGGACTTCTTAAACAAAAATGTTATATAATGGTTGAGTAACAGAGCGATGATCGTCAAATCAATAAAATATATATGTTTTTAAGCTTGATCATTAACCTAAATCAGAATCTGCCGGCGTATAATCTGTCGGGCTTCGAGAGAGAGAGAGGTTCCTTTACCATTAAGAATTGAAAAGCAGCTATATTAATATGAATCGAATGGAAAACATTTCTGTTTCACTAGAGATATCTTTATTTAAAAATGTATAAAGAAAAATATTGATAGACATAAGTGGAGTTTATATGCGACAAATGTCCCATTGTTCTACAGAACTGTTGATGGGTGTAGTTAATCACCTGGATGTAGGCGCGAACGTACAAAGCGCAGATATATATCAACACCGCTTTATATGGCCTCTAGCGCTAGAAAACTATCAGTCAAATGGTCTTTTTTGGTTTTTTTAGTTTTATTTGACTTAGTAAATCTTTTACAAGTCATTATAGTATATATATGTCTACAATTATAATATAATCTCACCTCTGTCCAAATACACTAATCACGATTTTATACGAATCGTTAGGAGAAAGAAACTGGGGTCGTATATCTATTGGAGTTCCACCTGGCGGGCGGAGACGACCACTGCGTGCGTCTTGCCCTGTATTATTGTCGACGGAATTATTCTTTTCGCTGAGAGAGAGGAGAGCACACATATCAGAAAACTCGAGCGGTAATCTAGAGTATCCAATAATAGGTCACAATTTGTGACAAACAGGCGCACATAGACGGTTCAACTAATATAACACATTGTACACGCAAGACACAAAAGTTGCTGAGCGGCACACATTTCACAATAGAGGGATCTCAAATAAACTACTTGGGCACTATATGGTTTAGCAACAACCGCGGTTGTAGCTGCGGATGTTTACGTCGGTCTCAAGAGAGTTTTATAGAGCGGATGCATGACGGACAGGCCAGGTAATCATCCATAGTTACGGCTCAAAGCGTAATGTGAATGAATACTATATTGATCTAGAAAATGCTGACCACCTACGGGTAAACCACAATGAAACCAGCTTATGCAGCTCCTCTATTTCTAGTTTTTAGTTTTACAAAAATTCAAATTACAACAATGTGTAAAAAATATCTCAAGATTATCCGGTTCGACATGTTTTTGACACTAGCTTCAAGTGAGCACTATATAGGTTATTGTTGAACTCATCACACGAAGTAAACATGGAGGAAGGAAAAGAGGTGTTATTAATTTAATTTAAAATAACGAGATTGAGATATCTGATTTTACTTAATGACCGAGGGCCGAATAGCCTTCTGTGTCCTCGAATTTGAATTTACGTCTTCGCGTCTGTACTAAAAATAATCCAAATACAGCAGTTGCTTGAGGATATATTCGGAAGATCCACGGGGTAGTTTATATATCAATCTATATACATAGTCATCTTTGTCCAACAATACATACTTGTCAAATCGCCCACCTTAAAAGCACGGCTGTCGTCTAGACCAACCTTGTATATCTACTAACAGTAAGAGTTAATCTAAATATTTTTCTCGCACAGAATACATGAGAGATATAGTTTAACAATTCGTAATAAGTGACGTAAATCTATAGGAATTTAGTTCTAAGCGCACTGATAGCACTGTTTTTATATTCTCTGGGTAACATATTAGCTTGACCTGCTATACTAGAAATTGAAGCTACTTTGTTGAATAAAAACAAAATGTACTCGTCGATAGCATTAAGGGTAGATTAATGAAATGTATTTTCGTGAGTAACGTCTGGGCACTAAACGAGTCTCTGACAAATGGGCTTGTTCTGAGGCTACACAGTGGTTTCCTAGAGATAAGAGAGGAGGGTAAGTCGAGTTCTATAGCGGGCTATGATGAACTAGGGACGCGGTTGCAGTCTAGGTCGCGCGCCTGAACCCCACATGTCGTCCGCAATCTTTTGGAATTAATTGCGGTTCATTGCACACACCACACTCTTAAGCAGTCTAGCCGGGCTAACAGTGTGAACTGAGGGGGCTTAAACAGTCTAGGGCTAACAGTGTGAACGCTCGGGTCGGAAGATGGCCGGGCATGCGGGTTAACAATCTAAACTTTAATTGATTGAAACATAAAAAATGTTTATGATACATTACTGGCCAGTGTAAAAAACTGGGCGGGCTAACATTCGTAGCCGGGCTAGCAGTGGTGAACTGGGCGGGCTGGCGGGCCCAGCGGGCTAAAATCTAAAACTTTATTGACTTGAACATTAAAACTCTCATATGATACATTCTCTAGCAGTGTGATGTGGATCGGGCTGAACAGTCGTAGCGGGCTAGCAGTGTGAACGGGCGGCTGCTGGCGGGCCATAGCTGGGCGCTAATAATCTAAAAAACTTGTATTGATTGAACATCAACAGTTTACTGAGTACATTACCTGGCAGTGTGAAGTGGGCGGCGCTAACAGTGTAGCGGGCCTTAGCAGTGTGAACTGGGCGGGCTGGGCGGGCCCAGCCGGGCTAAAATCTAAAACCCTTCTAAATTGATGAAGCCATAAAAACGTTAATGATAATTACCTGGCAAGTGGGTGAAGAAAGGGCGGCTCAACAGTGCAAACGGGCTTAGCAGTGTGAACTTGGCGGGCTGGCGGTCCCAGCGGGCTAAAATCTAAAAACTTTATTGATTTGAACATAAAAATGTTAAAGAAATCATTACCTGGCAGTGTTGAACTGGGCGGGCTAAGCAGTGTAAGAGCGGGCTAAGCAAAGTGTGAACTGGGCGGGCTGGCGGGTCAGGTTTCGGGCTAAAAATCCTTAAAACTTTATTGATTGAACATCACAAAACCTGCAATGATCACATTTCCTAGCAGTTGTGAATTGGACGGCTGACAAGTGTAGCGGCTAAGCAGTGTGAACTGGGCGGGCCTGGCGGGGCTAGCGGGCTAAAATCTAAAACTTTATTGATTGAACATAAAAATGTTATAGATACATTACCTGAGCCATGATGTGAAGTACGCGGGCTACAGCTGCAGCGGGCTAGCAGTGTGAACTTTTGGGGCGGTCACTGGCGGGCGCAGCGGCGCTAAAATCTAAAGAAAACTTTATTGGTTGCAACATAAAAATGTTTTAATACATTACCTGGCAGTGGTGAAGTGGGCGGGCTAACAGTGTTAGCCTGGGCTAGAAGTGTGGAACCTGGGCGGGCTGGCGGCAGCGGCTAAAATCTAAAACTTTCAATTGGAATTGAACATAAAATCGTTCATGATACATTACCTGGCAGGTGTGAACTGTGCTCGTCGCAACAGTGTAGCCGGGCTAGCAGTCGTGAACTTGGCGGGCTGGCGGGTTCAGGCAGGCTAAAATTCTAAAACTATATATTGATCTGAACATAAAAGAGCCTTCATGATACATCTTCCTAGCAGTGTGAATTGCGACGGGCCTGACAAGTGTAGCGGGACTAGCAGTGTGAAACTTGGCGGGCTGGCGGGTCAGCGGAGCCTAAAACCTAAAACTTTATTGATTGAACATAAAAAACCTCAATGAATCATTTCCTAGCAGTGTGATATTGGACGCCGGCTGACAGTGTAGCGGGAATAGCAGTGTTGAACTGGGTGGGCTGGCCGGGCCAGCGGTCTAAAATCTAAAAACTTTATGATTGAAACATAAAAATGTTATGATGAAATTACCCCTGGCAGTGTGAAGTAAGGCGGGCTAACAGTGCAGTGGGCTAGCAGTGCTGAACTGTCTCGGGCTGGCGGGCCAGCGGGCTAAATCTAAAAACTTTCATTGATCTGAATCATAAAAAATGTTTTGATACATTACCGGCTGGCAGTGTGAAGTCGGGCTGGCTAACAGTGTAGCGGGATAGCAGTGTGAACTGGGCGCGGGCTGGGCGGCCCAGCGGGAATAAAATGCTAACAACTTTAATTGATTGAACATAAAATCGTTATGATACATACATCTGGCAGTGTGAAGTGGGCGGGCTAAACAGTGTAGCGCGGCTACCCAGTGTGAACTGGGTCTGTGCTGGCGGGCCAGCGGGCTAAAATCTAAACACTTTAATTGATTGAACAATAAGGAAACCTCATGATACATTTTCCTAAGCAGTGTGAATTGGACGGACGTGACAGTGTAGCGGGCTAACAGTGTGAACTGGGCGGGCTACGCGGGCCAGAGGGCTAAAATCTAAAACCTAGTATTGATTGAACATAAAGAAACATGTATATGATACATTACCTGCAGTTGTGAAGTGGCGGAACAGTGTAGCGGGCTAGCAGTGTGAACTGGGCGGCGCTGGCGGCCAGCGGGGCTAAAATCTAAAACCTTTATTGATCTGAACATAACAAGACGTTAATGATACATTACCTGGCAGTTGTTGAAGAGGGCGGGCTAACAGTGTAGCGGGCTAAGCAAGTGGTGAACTGGGCGGGCTGGAGCGGTCTAAAATTCTAAAACTTTATTGATTGAACATAAAAACCTCATGATACTATTTCCTAGCAGTGTGAAGAGGGACGGGCTGACAGTGTAGCGGGCTAGCAGTGTTGAACTGGGCGGGCTAAGCGGGCCCAGCGCGGCTAAAATCTAAAAACTTTATTGATTGAAGACATAAAAATCGTTATGATCATTACCCCTGGCAAGTGTGAAGTGGGCGGGCTAACAGTGGCGTAGCGGCTAGCAGTGTCAACTGGGCGGTGCTGGCGGCCAGCGGGATAAAATCCTACAAACTCTTATTGATTGAACATCTAAAAACGTTTATGAATACTATTCACTGGCAGTGTGAAGTGGGCGGCTCTAAATCAGTGGCAGCGGGACTAGCAGTGTGCAACTCTGGGCGTCGGGCTGGCGGGCGCAGCGGTCTACAAAATCTAAAACTTTATTGATTGAACATAAAAAGCGTTATGATACATTACCCGTGGCAGTGGTGAAGTGGGTCCGAAAACAGTGGCAGCCGGGCCTTAAAAGCAGCGAGCTGGTGGAACTGTGGCGGGCTGGCGGGCCAGCGGTCTAAAATCTAAAACTTTATTGATTGAACATAAAAATGTTATGATACATTTACCTGGCATGTGAAGTGGGCGGGCTAACAGTGTAGCGGGCTAGCAGTGTGAACCTGGGCGGCTGGCGGGCCAGGCGGGCCTAAAATCTAAAACTTTATTGATTGAATCCATAAAAATGTTAAATGATACATTACCGCTGGCAGTGTTGAACTGGGCGGGCTACACAGTGTAGTCGGGATAGCAGTGTGAACTGGGCGGGCCCTGGCGGGCCAGCGGGCTAAGAATCTAAAAACTTTATTGATTGAACATAAAAATGTTATGAAAACATTACAAGGCAGTGTGAACTGGGCGGGCTAACCAGTTGTAGCGGACCTAGCAGTGTGAAACTGGGCGGGCTGGTGGGCCAGCGGGGCTAAAACTTTTAATCTTAATTGTATCCAACATGAAAACCTGATGATATATATTTCTTAAGAAGTGTGACAATATGAAAACCTCATGATACATTTCTAAAAGTGTGAAGTGGGAGGGGCTGGCGTGTTCATGATTCATTAACGTGAGTTGGCGTTTTTCAATCAATGGCAAAGAAACAGGCACCAGTTATGGACTTACAAAAAAGGAATTTAAAACCAAAACCTTTGGTACTCGAGCCAACTTCTGGCGAACTGATTAATAATACCCGGGACTCTCAGTCAGGGGCAGAGATTTTCTGGGTCCACTCCTGTCAAATAATTCCGTATTAAATTTAAAAACATGTCTCAACCAAGCCAGGATGGTTATGGAACGGCATAATTTTGTTTAATAGCAAAATCTAGACATTTTTAAAACTCCTAATCCGGGCAGCTGAAACAGACTACGGACATTACACTTAATTTAAGTGCTTTGACCGAGTATACTCAGCCTTTGCGAACATCGTAGAATCCACATCAGTGGTGCGCATTCGCGCGTCTGGCCAAAGAAATCTACACTGTTTACTGCCCAACCACTGAGTAAGATCCTATGTGTCCAGCACGGAACATTGTGGAACCCTAATCCAACCGGCTCTTGTTGCGCCTATTGATATAGACCAAAAAACGAGAACGGTGACCCCAAAATTCTTTTGCTTAAAATGTTTCTGTTTCATATTTTAACAACATGCCAAGTTAAAGAAATTCTATTGGAAACAGTTTTAATTTTTGCCTAATATGCATATATGAAAACTCCCGAAAACCGTAATTAAGGGTTAAAAATATAAATATCAACCATAAAGAGTTTTTGTGTCTTTTATTAATAAAAGTTTCTGCGCCGATGCAACAGTTGCTCTCTGTGATCAAAATTCTGATTTCATTTTTTTCAAATCGGGCGTTGACAAGTAAAAACAAGAAAATTCGAGTTTGTTATCGTATTATATCTGTAGTTCCTGTCTCAAAATTTTTAATTTCGTATCATGTCAACTTTATATTTCGGATCGTTTTGTTTCTTTTACTACGTATCTTTTTTATTTTTTCTTTTTTTTGTTGTTTGGTGCCTTTATTAGTTTGGAGAACACATACTCAGAGCTAACAGGTTAAAATCAAGATAACTTGATAATTTCATGCATATAATGTAATACATTATAATATGTAGCATGATACAATATGAGAGAGACCACAATAACAAATGTATTATAAAACAAAGATATCCCTAATCTGAATAACTAGCATTAGACAACTGTCATCAATTCTGATGACATCGATAGACATTAGTTTAAAATAAGAATTACTGCCCATAAAGGTTAAAGCTAAAACGCATATGTGCTATAAAAATCAAATATTCACTATAGGTAAAACATAAAATTTACAATTACAGATAATACGAATTAGTAAAAAATAGTTTTAACAGTAAAACATTATGTTATACAGTTAAATTGTCCAATAAAATTATGCAGAGAATTTTTGCAAAATGATGTTATAGTGTCATATAGCTTCTGTTTCAAAGTCACATTATCATTACGTTGGAAAAAACAAAAAATTGAAACAAAAGATACAATACCGGATAAGTGCTAACGAAATTGTAGTTCAATAATAAAACTCGAATTTACACAGTACAACGTAAAAAGATCAATGCTGATCTCGTTATGATCGTGCAAGAAAACTATCAAATTCTAATTATATCATAAAGTTAAAACGAAAGAACGAAAGAGGTCCCAAAAAATATTTAAAACAAACTGTTGTCGACACTGATGCCCCACTGCTGTAACAAACCTTGCATCAGGTAATTAAGAACAATGTGACATACAGACAAGGAGAATCTATAAATAACATAAAAGAAAGTATATGGAGAAGAATGCTTGCAAAAATCTTTAACAATGTACACATAATGTTATCATCTGTGCATTATTAGAATAAGCAGTAAAAATGTGAAGTTGAGCACACTTGATGGAAAAATGTGGTATATATAGGCAAAACAAAGGCCTAATCTGTTAAAAATGCAGAGGAAAAAATAATTTTCTTTCTTACAATCAACCATCTACATCCGCCATGATATCCTCTGTAATAAGTTTAAAAGAAATCGCGTCAGGGAGAGTTACATGGAAGGCTTATGCACAAGATCTGTATCTATATATCAGGGCCATAAACTATGACTGAATGGTCGCAGAAAAAATAATTTCTTAACCAAGAGCCATCGTCTAGCAGCCATCCCCCGCCAATTGTTGTCTGCATTGTAAGAATGCATATTATAGAGCAAAAATAACTTCATTTAAAGAGGTCTTTTGGTAATGAAAACTGACATGTGAGTCGTTACAGATTTGAACCTAATGCTGAATAACTGATGGCTGATACAGGGCAATAACCAAAATGAGCGAGGTTTATCATTCTTGTGTGGCTGACTCATCCTCTAGAGATCTATCCACACTATGAAAGTTCAAGTTTATACCCACATAATGAAAAATAAACAAAGGGCAATAACTTCAAAAATTTAATAAAGGGTAGAGTTATCATTCTTGTGCCACAGCATTCCTCCTCAATAAGATCTATCACCCTATGAAGTTTCATGTTGACATCCTTCAAAGACTTTGAGTTATGCTCCACTCAGGTGAAAACAAATAAAGTATGAAAAAAATGACAAAGGAGCACATGACTCAAAAATAGAAGGTAGAATTATCATTCCTGGGCCACTGCACACCTCCTGAAGGCTGAGATCTACTCCACCCAAATGACAGTTTTTATGTTAATAGCTGCTCTCAAAGGACTTTTGAAGTATAATGCTCTGACCCAAATAAGTTTGAAAAATAACAATAGGGCAAGTAATCTCAAAAATATATGCAGGGTGGAGTTATCATTCCTTAGTGCAGCTGCCACTCTCTCCTCATTTTGATCTATCCACCTATTGAAGTTTCAAGTTTTGATACCCTTAAATACTTTTGAGATGATGCTCCGGACAAAAATCGACGGACGGAAAGGTTTTTTCTGTATACCATCAGGCATCGGCTTTAATGATCAATACGGATTTAAAACCATTTAGTGTGACTCTTCAAGGATCGTGTATACTATATGCAAACAAGCTTGTTAGCCCGCCAAGTTTCACACTGCTAACAAGGAATCAATCATGCACACGCTTGTAGTGTTAAATAATTAGTATGGAATTAAACAACAAACTGCCTAGCACAGAGCTTAATACGTGCGTAGGAATGTAAAGAAATGGTTTTTATGTTGATTCAATTAAGTTTATAAAGTTTTAGGCCCGCCTTGGTCCCGCCCATTTCACACTGCTAGGAAATGCATATTCAAGAGGTTTTTAATGTGATCTCAATTAAGTTTTTAAGAAAGTCTTACGCATCAACCTAAAGCTTGGCCCCGCCAGCCGCCCAGTTCACCTGCTAGCCCGCCACACTGTTAGCCCGTCCATTTCACACTGTTAGGAAATGTATCCATGAGGTTTTAATGTTGAATCAATAAAGTCTTTAGATTTTAGCCCGCTGGCACCCGCCAGCCGCCAGTTCACACGCTAGCCCGCTCACTGCAGACGTCCAATTCACACTGTTAGGAATTATCATGGGGTTTTAATGTGATCAATAAAGTTTAGAAAATTCACGACGCGGCCCCGCCCAAGCACCGACCAGTTACCATGAGCTATGTATACACGCCTCGAGCGCACCGTTAACCCGGCCTACTTTCTACAATCTGCGCCAAGTATGTAATCATGAGTTTTTATGTTGCAAATCAAATAAAGATTTTAGTGTAAGACCCGCTGGCTAGGCCAGCCCGCCGCAGTTCACACTGCTACCCGGCTACACTGCGCTAGCCCGCCCTTTCTACACATGCCAAGTATATGTATATGAGGTTTGAATGTGCAATAACACCTCTTAGATTTTAGCCGCCGCTGGCCCGCAGCCGCCCAGTTCAGCAACTGCAACCGCTACACTGTTTAGCCCGCCCCGTTCACACTGCCAGGACAGAATGTATAATAACATTTTTATGTTCAAATCAATAAAGTTTTAGATTTTATCCCGCTGGCCCGCTAGCCCGCCCAGTTCACACTGCTAGTCCGCTACACTGTTAGCCCGCCCAGTTCACACTGCCAGGTAATGTATCATAACGATTTTATGTTCAATCAATAAAGTTTTAGATTTTAGCCCGCTGGCCCGCCAGCCCGCCCAGTTCACACTGCTAGCCCGCTACACTGTTAGCCCCGCCCACTTCACACTGCCAGGTAATGTATCAAAAACATTTTTATGTTCAATCAATTAAGTTTTAGATTTTAGCCCGCTGGCCCGCCAGCCCGCCCAGTTCACACTGCTAGCCGCTGCACTGTTAGCCCGCCTACTTCACACTGCCAGGTAATGTATCATAACATCTTTATGTTCAATCAATAAAGTTTTAGATTTTAGCCCGCTGGCCCGCCAGCCCGCCCAGTTCACACTGCTAGCTTCCGCTACACTGTTAGCCCGCCCAGTTCACACTGCAGGATAATGTATCATAACGATTTTATGTTCAATCAATAAAGTTTTAGATTTTAGCCCCGCTGGCGCCGCCAGCCCGCCCAGTTCACACTGCTAGCCGCTTACACTGTTAGCAGCCCGCCCACTTCACACTGCCAGCGGTAATGTATCAAAACATTTTTATGTTCAATCAATAAAGTTTTAGATTTTAGCCCCGCTGGCCCGCCAGCCCGCCCAGTTCACACTGCTAGCCCGCTGGCACTGTTAGCCCGCCTACTTCACACTGCCAGGTAATGTAATCATAACATTTTATGTTCAATCAAAAAAGTTTTAGATTTTAGCCCGCTGCCCGCCAGCCCGCCCAGTTCACACTTGCTAGCCTGCTACACTGTCAGCCCGTCCAATTCACACTGCTAGGAAATGTATCATGAGGTTTTTTATGTTCAATCAATAAAGTTTTAGATTTAGCCCGCTGACCCGCCAGCCCGCCCAGTTCACACTGCTAGCCCGCTACACACTGTTAGCCCGCCCAGTTCACACTGCCAGGTAATGATTCATAACATTTTTTATGTTCAATCAATAAAGTTTTAGATTTTAGCCCGCTGGCCCGCCAGCCCGCCAAGTTCACACTGCTAGCCCGTTGCACTGTTAGCCCGCGCCACTTCACACTGCCAGGTAATGTATCATAACGTTTTATGTTCAATCAATAAAGTTTTAGATTTTAGCCCGCGGCCGCCAGCCCGCCCAGTTTCACACTGCTAGCCCGCTACAACTGTTAGCCCGCGCCACTTCACACTGCCAGGTAATGTATCATAACATTTTTATGTTCAATCAATAAAGTTTTAGATTTTAGCCCGTTAGCCCGCCAACCCGCCCAGTTCACACTGCTAGCCCGCTACACTGTCAGCCCGTCCAATTCACACTGCTAGGAAATGTAATCATGAGGTTTAATGTTCAATCAATAAAGTTTTAGACTTTTAGCACCCGCTGGCCCGCCAGCTCCGCCCAGTTCACACTGCTAGCCGCTACACTGTATGCCCGCCCAGTTCACACTTGCCAGGTAATGTATCATAACATTTTTATGTTCAATCAATAAAGTTTTAGATTTTAGCCCCGCTGGCCCGCCCGCCGCCCAGTTCACACTGTTAGCCCGCTAAGACTGTTAGCCCGCTCAGTTCACACTGTTAGCCGCTAGACTGCTAGCCCGCCCAGTTTCACACGTTTAGCCCGCTGACTGCTAGCCCGCCCAGTTCACACTGTTAGCCCGCCAGACTGTCAGCCCGTTAGCCCGCGGTACTTCACGAATAATAACATATATCAATATACTTGAATACACAACTCACTTAAATTATGCTGTTACTACATCCCAGGGTTTAGTATCTGTAATAAGATAAGCGCCAAAATTTATAGAGGCTAAATAACAAAATACAATAGTAAAGGATAAGACACGTAGTCAAAACTGAGCCCCATTTGATGAACACTGTTCGCAGTAATAATCCACACAAAGCATGAAAACTTTATTATCTTTAAGAATATAGTTCCACATTTTAAAATACTATGATATGCTCGATCCCCACCTACCCCTCAACTCCTCCCTTGATAAACCTAATGAAACCATTGGGATAGGTATTAGATCAATACTGTATATACCCGCCAAACTGCGTAAGTTGCGCTGTTTATGATCCAGTCCGGACATTTCTGCCTCAGACAACTATACGTCCAATTAGCTAAATCATATTAAACTTGAACTTTAAAAGCAGTATGCCTGAAATATTGCAATTTTTTGTATGTAATTCTTTGTCGTATTATTTTTCCACTTTGCTTTATTTATTTTTTTATCTTATTCATCTATCATATCGTGTATGTTGGTAATAATCAATTTATAGATATCAATTGGTCTCGTATTTCTGTCATCGGGGCCGCTCATTTTCGTTTGGCCGTGCCCTATGTTGTCGCCGCGTATTGCATTCAAGCTCACATATCTTTTCCCTCTTGTTTAACACGAATTAACCCGTCTCGTAATGCCTGATTCGCAAATTCTATACTCATCCAGGAACTTAAAAAGCACAGCAGAAACTATAATTCCTTTGGGCAATTACTTGAAAAATAGAATCCCGATGCATTCATGAAGGTAATTGGCCGATAATGATCGAATTTCTGGGACGTGGCTTAAGTAATTAGTTCCAAAAATACTCCTTTACGACTTCCGGCCAACCATGTTTTGTATTTAGGCAATGGTTATACTTAACAAATCATTTAAGCGTAATCCTTAACAGCCGTTCACAGAAACGATAGTTTTACGTGGTCATAATAGACGATAATGATAAAAACAATTCTCTTATTAATAAAGATCATTAATATGCGCCATTCTCTCTCGCCCGACTGACATACGCTAAGAGTAATTAATTAGTACAGATTTGGGTAAACTTTACGATAAGTCTTGATCTGTAATGAAATAATAAATAATCTCGTTGATGAACTGCTGCTGACCATTGAAAACAACTTTTATTTTATATTAAACGGAAAATGAAATGGTTAAATTGTTTTCAAAAATAACCATTGACATATTCGTGGTATTTTTATCGATATTATGTGCTCATTCATTATGATATACTAACACTTTTTTTCAGATAATAAATTACCCAACGATGTGTATTACATCATTAACAATAGAAAAAAGTAAAGATCTTTAAAAAATGTCATGTTATATATCATACAACACGTATAATGAACCTGCACAATAACAAAAATGAATTGATAATTGCTTCAAATTCATGAAAAAGCCAGATGTTAACAGATTGAGACAGATCTTATAAATAGGGAACACGGTACTCGCATAAAGATCATAGGCAACACATGAACAAGACGACACTACACAACGAATTATATCAAGGTTACATATGGAAAGAATGAGATTCGATTCTGGCGAATATTCATTCTTCAACTACGCGAAAGGTGATGCAAGAAAGTAACATTTGACTGGATAATGCCCATCGCAGAATACTAGCTATAAGACAACGCGAGAAAGGATAACACATTAATCGATCGTTTATTCTAGGTAAGAAACTACAGGTCAGCTTGTTTGCTTTGACGCGTTGGGTTTCTGAACACACGCCGATCAGGCGTAACCTTGGCAGTCACCCTTTCATTTGTTAAACTGTCTAGCACAGGTTTGCTCAGAGCAACCCCTAATGTCTTCCTCCTCCAGTAAAGCTTGAAAGTCGCCATATGACCGATACTGTGTTAGTGCGACGTTAAACCTATACAAAGCCATTCGCCTGAAACAAAGTAAAAAAATTACAGCTCCAGATTCTTAACCCTTGCGACCCGTATTATCTTAAATGGACTAGTACATCTTTCAATATGGACAAAACCATTCATTATTTTTAGGGAAAATTTCAAAAATATGTACTGACAAAATAGCGATCTTGGTTTGCCCTGGTCACATAGATAAATCTTTGCCACCAGCAGGCAAATTGTTAAAATATATGTGTACACTTTCGGGTCTTTAGGTTTTAGTTTCATTCCATTACTTTTAGTGTGTTGAGGGTTCAAATGCTAGTACATGTATTTATTTCTTAAGCCGGTGTCAGGGGGTGTAAGAGATGTTGCATTTATTTTAATGATATCTCAAAAACAGACTCTGTTTGACCGGGTGTTCAACGTGTCGGACTAGTAATCTAATGATCGCTAGCCGCATGGGTTCAAACCCCGATAGGGGCAAGTCGTTTCCTTAAGCAAGAAACTTTACACTCATTGCTCAGTACTGGTTGGCTCCAGGAACGGATTCGAAAGTGTATTCATAAGCTTAAAGCTTCCAACACAATCAAACTAAAATAAATTATGTATAATCAAAAACAAACAATTTGTGTATGTGAAATTCTCTGTATATTTTAGTTTGAATGCGTTCGGTTGATTTTTTCGTGCTCTTTCTGGTCAAAAGACAAATTAAATGTCCAGTTAATATAATGATATATATAAAGTTATATTTTGAATAATTTTGGTCAATCTTTATCAAAAATATCTAAGCCTACAAACATGCCAAGTGTTGTTTTAATGCATTTGGTAATTAATCTTAAATCTTTGAAAAAGGGTCCCTGAAGTGAAGCATGCATAAAATTAATAAGAAACCTGCCCTAGCGCCATCTGCTGGCTTTTATAGTCCAGTTGGGCCTTTAAAGTCGCGGGGGTTTCAATCGGTTGTCTGAAATAGTGTACTGGTGTGCACCGGACGTCTTCCATAGAATGAGTTAAAATCTCTTTATGTCTCAGAATGGAATAGATATTTCCTCCTTTAGAAAAATTAAAACGGTAAAGTCTGTATTTCGATGTGACGTTGATCCAAACTAAAAGCAATATATGTCCTTTAAACGAAACGCTCTATGTACATTTTTGGCCTATGGTTACGTTACCAAAGATATATAAAAAACGGTAACCAACTAACCGCAAACCGCAGTTACAAACAACAACAACAACAACAACAAAAACTCATTCCTTGTGAAATACGACAAAAATTCGCTAAGATTTTGACTGAATCTATTTAGATTTATAATCACTATATCAAAAAACCTTTTGACTTATTTCTCACCTACAGTGGCGTGTGTTATTTTACAAAAAACATAAGATTTAGAATTCTTTTGAAAATTATCGTTCGCTTTGAAAATGCATAATTTATTACATATGTTCAAGGGGCCATATCTAAATAATGACTTACTTATCTCAAGAACTTGTGAACATAACAAAAAATAGTTAAGATACGAGAGCTGCGCGTGCTTAATAATGGTTTACATGACGGGACATAACATACATGCAAACACGTGCCCACCGGAAGCGGAAATGACGTCATGGCAACCTAATACCGGCTGTAGAATTGTATATTTGCTTGAATCTTGACACACTCTGTCTTCACAATGTGCAATTTTAAATCCAATATTATGACTTATTCTAAAAGAAACATAAGTCTAATCGATAGATAATGTCACAAAATCAAAATAAATAGACGTCGCTGATTGCGTATTTGTTTTCCCACTCGAGCTTCCGTATTGCCCACCATTATCAACATTTAACAATATAAACTTTGTATTGACTCGAACGGTTCGAAGTACCATAAAAATAGTCGCTAAAGTACAAAGGCAATATATAAACTATTTAAATCGTTTTTATTTTTCCTATACACTTGACGTATTGGAAAATAAAAAGAAATCGTAAAAAGCTCATTACTTACTTGAAATAAAACTCCGCTTTTCAAAGGTTTAATGGTGAAGAAATGTGCTCCGATGAATATAGATATTGTATTGTGATGAAATAATTTCGATTAAAAGTTAATATAAAATTTGAGATCTTATTTAGAGGAGTGAATGGATCTTATGCACTGTATATACACGGTGACTTGATATGTTCATAGATGAAATTTTATACTTTTGATTCCAGAGAGCTTGTTTTTATTTTTTATTTAAATAGTTAATGAGTTTTAGGAATCAAAGTGATTAGTTAATATGCATATGGTAATCCTAACAATTCAATACTTTTGAAACCAAATATTGTCTTGTGAATTTTAAAGTTAAGTGACTTTAAGCAGACGACAGACCAAAAACTGGAGTTTAATACAATATTTTGATATCAAATATGTTATTTTAATGTATTTTTAGGAATAAGAAGAATAAAAATATAAACAAACAACATTTCTAACGTTGGAGGATGTACTCCAGATTTAAAACAGAAGTTTTACAAGACAGGTAAGTAAATTTGTTTTTGTAGATGTGTCCGTTTCATATTCAAATAACATTAAAATATATACGCTGTCCTTATAAAAATATGGAATATTTTACATGGACGAGAAAGCTTACACGATAAAAGGTGCATAACTTCGCGGATGTAAGAGAAATGTAAACAATGTTTCAATATAATACAATAAGTGACGCATAATTATATTTCATTAATAAAACCGTACAATGCCTTATGTTGAGGCAATAGAATTTTATTAATATTAGCACTAAATCTGGCACAATGTCTGGCCAAAAAGCATCTATTTTCGAGAAATATCTAATCAAGGTAAAATTTGTCCGAATGTTAGTGTAAAATAATGATGTTAATGATGTATTACCGTTGTCCTGAATTTTTCTGAATTGCAGTGCTTCTCGACAAATAAAGTGATATAAAACAAATAAAGATGTTCAATATCGACAAATACCGTCAATAAAATACCACATATAAGATATGAAAAGCACAACGATACGACGTAAAGATCATCATCATAATTTATTTTATATACTTATTTACTGAAAGTCTATGTTAATTTATTATTGGGGGTACCTCTTCTAAAATTCCTGAAGAGGTGTCTTATCTATAAGATACCGTTTTTAGATGATTTTTAACATTGAAGTCATAGAAGTTAACGTTTTACTTCTTGTTTTTTGTTCTACCTGATTTATAATCAGTGCACGACTTTTCAACCGTGCACATGCTTTATCTAGCTTCTAACATGGCAGATGTCAAGATTGAAAGGCACTCGAAAGAATTGTAAATAAGAAAATATGCAAACAAGTGATAATATGAGCCGTGTCACGACAAAACCAACATAGTGCGTTTGCGACCAGCATGGATCCAGACCAGCCTGCGCATCCGAGCAGTCTGATCAGGATCCATGCTGTTCGCTATCAGTTTCTCTACTTGTTATAGGGTCTGTAAGCGAACAGCATGGATCCTGATCAGACTGCGCGGATGCGCAGGCTGGTCTGGATCCATGCTGGTCGCAAACCCATTATGTTGGTTTTGTCGTGACGCGGCTCATATATAGTTCAAGTATTGATAAATCGTAATCTTATAAATAAATCCAAAGTTATTTTCATACCTCGACTTAAGATCTTAATCCACTTAAAAATAGAATTAATTTATTTCTAAAACCTAAAATATATCCTGCTTAAAATGAAGAAGCAACATTAATGAAAGAATTAGTAAATCCATACAGTAGATGAAGGGAATTAATTAGTTTCGCTTAAAGGCCCGATATGCATTTGGAATCCATATATATGAAATGTGAAACATGTGATTAATAATGTTTTAATATTATTTTAGAGCATGTTAGATCTCAAACAGCTGGTGAGTGAAGCACATACTGTGCAGTTATGTGTCGTTAAGGTAGCCAAATGTAAACAAATTACTATTTTGACTTCCATACAAAATACTAATTCACTATAATTATACCTTTTGCCAATAAAGCAAAAGAAGCACAGATCTGTACTGTTTAGCGCAATGCTACTTTGAGCGCATCCTGTACGAACGAATCCTTAGTAAAGACAAAATCGTACATTGTGTGGCCTTGAACATGAGTTTCCTTGTATTTTACAAAATCTTTCAATTCAATTGAATTACTGACACATGTTTAGACCAAGGAACAAGTAGGATTATAAGTTAATCTCATTCTATTAAGTAGCAGATTTTAACAGTCAAGCCCTGTTAGTCGGAGATTAAAGACACCTGTATAATGTACTAGTGTCACTTAAAACTTCAACTTAATTTTAACCTAAATATGATATTTTGCATTTCTTTTTCTTTTTGTTTATGTCTTTTCCCAAATCGCAGCTGCATTTCACATTGTGGCCGGATTAAATTATCTTAAACAATATAATTATATCTTAGTGCTATGGTCTTTTTGTAATTGTTGATCACCGTCTTTTTGCACTAATCTATATACAGACTGAATATTTTCATGAAATGTCTACTTTTAAAGTAACGCCACTGAGGTCCAAAGGCCTCAACACGTAAAATTTGAAAATATTACAAGATTAAGTGGTGCACTTAAAATAGACAAAAAAAAAACCCTACAAACGATAATAAAATATATACCCAGAATCAAAAATTGAAAATCGTTTTCTTTTTTCTTTCTTTTTTTTTTGCGACATTAGATGGATGTGAGTGAAAAGCGTTGCAACGCTTCTAAATATTTGGCCATTTTGCGCAATAAAAATGATTTTTCTCGAAAAATTGGGTGAAATTTTGCACACAAGTTGTTGTTCAAGATCTACATGAAATGGTACACAAATCTCGGAAAAATATTCCCGGTCCCATCATGTGGGAAAACCTCAATGGAGTCCTTTTAAAATATCTAAGAAGATTTAAAAACTAAAATTTAAGATATTTGTATCTATTGCAGTAATTCGGAGCCCACGAAGCCTGCCTCTCAGTTAACATGTAAAGTTGTGAAACAGTTTATCGATGGGTTGAAGAAAAAGAATGAGCCCAGTAAAGCAGCCCAATGTTTAGGTCAAACAACTAAAGATGACGTCATGCGATGGCTTGATGAAAATGACCTTGACCTTATGCACCACGTGATTTTACTGAACAATCCTGAAGCAATAGAATATCTGCTTTCTCATGGCTATTTCCAGGTAAAGTATTCAAGCATAAATATACTATAGTCCAAAGTACTCAGATTGAACTCTATCTTTGATTGAAAGATGATCCTGTATTCTTAATTGGGCTCTGTTGGATTCAGAAATCTGGTTGCATTTTTAAAGTGAAATGCTTAATTGCCGTCATAATTAGAATGGTTCAATAATTTTGATCATCTTGTACAAATAGTATTGCCATCTTTGCAAAATTTAATACATGTACATTGTTATAACCTTTCTTTGGCTTGTTTGTGACTTTCTGTCTTACTTTGAGGACCACCATGTAAATCAAAAATCTAAAAATCAGCACTTTATAGAAAAGAGTCCGAGTAGGCCGCTGTTCTGCTAGATTTAAGCCAATGGACCTTCCATTGTTGTCGCTGACCAGCGTCTGATTTAAGTATGCCTAACTCAATGGCCCCTGATTATTCAGCAAACTTTCCATACGATAATTTGAATGTAATCGCTCGAGTATAATTGTTAGTTTGAATATAATTATTTTATCAAATTATTTTTCTAAGAGACTTACACAACTTTCAGAGTTTTATACAATATCATGATAAAGTGGATTTAACTAAAAGCTACAAGCTTACTGTAATTCTCTTCACAATACTTGTTTGTTCCTAGTATTTAGATTTCAGTTGGTTTCAAATCAGAGGTAGGTATTTAAGTAAATAGAACATTTAGAAAATACCCACATTATAGTACTGTTAGGTATACACTTCCGATTAAATTTGATTTCTTATGATCAAAGGTTAAAGTAACCGTTCAAAAATTGATTTCGGATCAATAGTCAATAATCAATAGCATTGGGATTTATATTTACTAATCAGCAGTTTGTTTTATATTTTTCAGGCTCCGTTTGAACCTAGGACAAATCTTTACGCCCATCTTGCATGTTACCTCGGTTACAGAACTTGTCTGAACATCATTTTACAGTACCGTAAAGATGATAATAGACCTAGCAAGAAAATCACATATAATCAAAACGGCAACGGAATTACAGAGAGGCGTAGAGAGGTAATACAATGACCCGGATGCATTTTCAACCTAACTTATTGCCTTCTACCCATTACAATGGTCTGAATGTTCAGGGCAAATGAAATGTCTTAAAGAACCTGTAACTCAATTTATTATTGTTTTATATCATAAATATGATGCTCAAGTGAAGATTAATCAATATTGTAAGTTCCAAAAAGCATTATTTGTAAAGATATAACCGAATTTACATTTCAAGTAAATAAAGGGAGGTATATTTAGAAATTTATTTTCGATAAAGCCTAAGCCTAATTTTTCAATAAGAAATGAATGCATATATTTTAATGATTACTTATAATGCGAATAAATATTTGCAGTACATATTTAACATACAATGTATTATTGGATGTTTGGAAATTGTTTTAAGAAGAATAAGTATATACATATATCCAAAATTACAACATACAGGATCTTTAAAGTGTATAAAGCTATATATCTGATGCAAAATTATTGTTTGAATTTAAAAAAAAGTATACTTCCAAAATCTTTGTATGAAATAAATATGATAATTTAACTCCTTAAAAGCGAATGGCACATGCACAAAATCATTGCTAAACGGATAAAACCCTACTTGAATAGCAAAATAATATTTTGTTCCGGAACATTTTATACTGCTTACGTACAATATTCATGTGTATTAAATAACAGAGACATTCTCTTTTACAACTTTTTCGGGAATCAACCATATAATAACCAATATAATTTTACTATTGATAAATTTTATTAAAATATCACATAAGATATAGATTTATACCCTTTAAGAAAATCCGCTAGAAATGGGGTACTAGATATTTGGCGATATGTCATATTACACAGCAAATATTCACATAATTACTTAAGTGTGATTATTTATACATTTTTTTTTTCAAATTATTAATACGAGCATGTTTTCTTATTTTTCAATGTATTTAATCACCTGGAGGCGTACAGGATAAAGGGTGCATAATTTATATGAAAGGGTTGTATTTCGGGAAGTTATAAAAACATTCTAATATCATCCATAAACTATCCTTGTCATTGGTGTTTTAAATACAAGTGCTGGTTCGTGTTTTATATACGTACTTTGTAAAACAAGATTAAAATGGCTTACAGCCAGATTAAATGTTATGACAGTTTTAAAGTGTGTTTCATTTTTTTTGTTTGATTTATTTATCAATAGTGCATGCAACACAATAATCAGATTTTGCCGGAAATGCTGATATAAAAGTTTTGCTTATTTTTAACATTTCAAATATATGACGAAATATATTCATACGTTTTATATATTAATTAATTCATATGTTAATTACAAATAATAATAAGAGTATTTCAATAGCTGGCCATTGATCGGAGAAGATTTACAAGTTAAAGCTTTGCTAAAGAACATTTTCCGAACTAAAACCCATATATGGAATCCCGTACTGCACAAACATTCCCACTATGAAGCTTTTTTCCCCCAACAAATTGCACATTTCCAGTTTTCCAAGAAAGTCCAATTCAAACAAAAATAGCTGATTTTATTTCATAAATCTATTTTTAGACTAACCATAGTATAATTGGTTTTGTTTTCAGGTATCACCTATAGATATTGCAGCAGAAGCTGGGCATCTTCCGTGTGTAAAACAGATTTTGACACAATGTGTGAATGATTTCAAGAATCACGCAGATTTCAACCGATTTAACCTTAGTTGCCCTTAAGCAGCTTGTAATTTACCAGTCAAAAAAAAGAATTTTTTTTAATGCCCCCCCTCTAAGTTACAAGCCTTTATCCACTCTTCCAAAGAAAGACAAACCGAAAGGCAGATCGACAATTTAAAAAGGCAAAGATAAGAGTAATCCCCTGATGAAAAGCCTAGTGACTACAATGTCTAGATCTTCCAAAACAAGGCTCAACTTAATTCAGTCGGAAGAATCGGTGATAAAACCAGTAACAGATTTGGAACCGTTCTTCATCAATTCGCAAAATGCTCTGTAAAACTCGGTGTAGACACAGATATATTCAAATATCTATTACGACAGGGAGCAGATCCGAACGCTAAGGCTTCAAATGGGAAATACGTCATTAACACTTTCCTTGATATACTGTTATCAGAACTCAAAGAATTCAGTTCACATTCAACACCAGCGGACCACACGGAAAATGTTCAGACTATGCTCGGTTTGTCACTCTTCATGACTCGTCAATGTGTGAAAGAAACTCTTGATATCCTGAACAAAGACTTTACGAAACCTCCACATCATATGAAGAAGTACGTTCAAATAGCACAAAAGGAGTTGTCCGAAAGAGCAAAAGAAGTCTGGCCTTTGAAACGTTTATGCCGAGTGCTTATTTGGGATCTGTGTAAAAGAGACGCTTCTATAGTGACCAAGCTCCCGACAGATATTGAATCAAGAACATACATATTACCGAGTATATGAAGAATTCGTTACTTAGTGTGTCAGAATCATTTACTTTTTACAAACTGCATTTGCCCGCAAACGAACTACATGTTTTTTAAAGCCAAATTATTGTTAATTTATTTATTAAGAATACATAGATATATACTTGATGTATTAGTTTGTTGTTTTTGAGAGTCTTTTCCACTTTAGGTTCTCGAAAACGGTTTGCTAGGATATGCATTAGCATAGTTTATCAGACAATTGTATTGGAACCGCCGCTCTAGACCAGAAGATTTCCAGACCAAGCTTTTTCTCCAGTTTAGAGAGATTTCTGCAGAAGAGGAATTACCCATCTAAACTGTGAAGTGACAATATAAAGCTTTCAATTTTAGATTGTTTTAAATGTACCTCAGCGCATGTTTGATCTTTCGTGGGTTCGTTTGTTCTTACAAGCTTGAAAAGAATCATTCAAACTTTTATAAAAAATATATTTTATAAATGCAATAATGAATTGAACATTGCTTGAATGGCTCTTGTCCTATCCCTCTTTGATCTACTCGATTAACTGTTTAAGCAAGTAATTCACTACATTAGGCTTCGCAACAGTATGTGGAATGTAGACACAGTCTCTCCATATGCCCGCCATGTAAAAAGTGTCTTTTAGGAACGAATGTTTTAAAATATTGTAAGCGATTGTGCTACATTTCATATACATGTACGTACTTATTCCTAAATTCAAATAAACCTACTGTCTCTGCGATTTACTCCCTGGTTGTATCAAATAAGAAATTTTCTTGGGTGACACCAAAAGAACTTATAAAAATGAACCGTACATCTTATTATAAAGTGAATTACCAAAATTGCTCTGTAAATTTACATTGTAAATGTATATGCGCAAACTGCAATTTAACTGAATTCGGTAATAATACAAATAGCAAGCGCTTAAAGATCCTGTATGTTTTGTGATTGATATTTATACTTTGTGAATACCACACTAGCAAAAAATTATATATGTACATATATTTATGCAAATAAAACAATTTTCAAACATCGAAGAATATGTAAATTGTTTACTGCAAATATTTGTGCACATTATATTTAATCAATAAATTACAGGCATTCATTTCTTATTGGAAAATTTGACTTAGAATTTATAGAAAATAATTTTCTAATTACCTCCCTTTATTTACATGAAATGTTAAATTGGGTAATATCTTTATAAATAATGCTTATTGGAACTTACAATATTGACAAATCTTAATTTGAGCATTATATTTATGAAATAAAACCATGAAAAAATTGTGTTACAGGATCTTTAACTCGTCCCGTAGCATCGTGACGTAACTCTTTACATTACAAATACTCATTGTTCGATTCTTTCCATAAAAATGCTCTAGGACTATTTACTTAGACAGCCAATTGATATAAATGGAGCTATTTAACACACATTTCATCAATCACTGATAGCACCTCTCCAAAATTGCTTTATCTTATTAATGCAGGTCTAGGTTTTAAAGGATTAAATAGATCATAACCTTGTCAGCAACCACTGTGTAGAGGATGTTTAAAGTTGTCATTTATTGCGTAACAAAGATTTAAATCAAAGTTAACTATGCGGAAATATTGATTTTAGCCATTCATTAAACGATTTCTCAATTGTTCGTAAAGACCTGCAATTTACTTTAAGCATTGAAAAATACAGCGCAGATCAAGAGAATTTTCCTGTTGAATAAAGCACCCGCAAAAAATAATTAATAACTACCTTCCTAACTAACTACCTGCGCGCATTATAATTTTATTTTTCATTTATACATAAGTTCTTCCGTCTATACATTTTATTTATATAATGAAAGTTGGAAAACGGAGATTTTTTTCTTCCATACTTAGAGACCCGAAAACAAATAAACAATAAATAAAAGCAAATGTATGATCTTTTCTAAAATGTAGTCTCGGACGAAGAATTTTCTTTCATTTCTAAATCCTACGGAAGTAAATCATGAAATAGAAACCAGTTCTGTGTTTAAAAATGTTCACTAATTTTATTAAAAATGTGTCATTAGTTACCAAGTTGTATCACTGTGCAGACGCACGGACAAAGCCAAAACAATATGCAATAATATTTAAGATTCTACATTTAAAGTTGAAATCATTTCAAGAAAAATTTCCATTTGAATGCTTATTGCTCACTTATATCTGTTATTTTGTTTATTGAAAATAAACAGGAACAAATTATTTTATGTATGCAATCATCGTCGTTATGAAATATTTGTTCACATTATAATGTAACCAATTAAGCTGTATTAACGTTGATAAAATGATGATAATTTTGATAAATTGGCATGTACAGTCGTTATATAACTCGTTACACTACAAACAGTCATTGTCAAATTCAATGCATGAAGATACACGAGGATTATTCACTTAGACAGCCAGGGATAAATGAAACTATTTCATACAACTCTCATCATTCTACAAGATTACTTTATCTTCTTAATGCGTGTCTTGGTTTGAATGGATCAAATTGATTATAACCTTGCCATCCGAGATGTTTGAAGTTGTCATTTGTTGCATAACAAATAACTAAATTAAAATAAACTATGCGGAATGTTCTACTTCCTTGAAATATTGATTTTAGCCATTACATTCACTAAACGTTATTTCGAATTTGACGTTAAAGACCTACAGTTTACTGTCAATATTTAAAAAATGCTGAGTAACAAACCAATCCGATCAATTGCGTTTCGTCGAATAAAACATCTACAAGAAAAGTTTATAACTACCACCGCACGCATTATAATCTCATATTTCAAGTTCGTCCATTAGCATTCTTTTTTATACAAGAAATGTTTATTAACAGATGTTTCGTCAGATATTTTATATTGATTTAGAAACTCAAAATTCATGCAAAGTTAGATCCTGAAGAAATAACATGGAAAACATAAGCATAAAAAACTTATTTTCTTAAATGTAGTCTCGAACAGAAATTGCTGTGTAATTTCAGTATATCCTGAAATATAGGCAGTCAGTGTTTGGGCATGGTCACGAATTTCATTTAAGACATTTCTATTTCAAACAGTCTCCGTCGAGACACACTGACAGTGCCAAAACATTAATTATGTATATCAGTCATTCGCGATGCAAATGAGAGGGGACATATATTGAAATATTGAAGTTAACGTTACGAAGTGAAGTACCTACGGTTGCTCATTTCTTTTGATATGTGTTCTTTTGTGTGTGTTTTTATTTTTTATTTTAGAAGGCCGCATTGTAAATAAGATGTTGCAATCTGTATATGTCTTAATGTGTTACCTTAGGTAAATAAAGTTATTATTATTGTTATTATGACAGCAATAATCGTAGTTAATTATCACTGCCACACATCGGACATTTGAGAAGCTGGCATCACAGGCCAATTCCAAAGAAAGAGGTATTCCATAAAAATCAGTGTAAGCCCAAATTCAAACTTCAACAAAACATAAATGACGATCATAACTCAAATCGTCCTAAAGTGGTATATATTAAACGTTCACTGATTTTGATTTTTTTTAAGAAAGAAACACGTGATTTAAAAAAAATCAAATCTGCACGACTGTGTCCCTGTGAAGGTTTTTATAGTATATATCCAACCTGATCAGAAATATTGAACTTTACTTTTTTGAAGTGAATTACCTATAACTGTTTAACCACTATACAGATGCTATTATTTACCCTATCTGTAAGAGTAATGATGGTCATGTTACTGCTTAATAAGCACGTGCCAGAGGTAGCTGGTCTGATCCTTATTTGGGCGATGCGTTTATTTTCCATGACAATTGTTATCGGACAAAAAGTCAAATGGTCATTTGTCTGAAATCGCTGATTTAGATATCATTTAGGATAAGTAGTCGGCCACTCGCGGTGAAATTGGTAATTACTGATTTGTTAACAAGGAAAGCTGGTTTAATGATAGGAGCCTATAACAAACAAAAAAACTTGTGTTAAAAAACGGCTTAAAACCAGAAAAACAAACAAACTATAATTAGTTTTTTGTTTGTTTTTTTTTTAAATCAAAATTAGGGGTAGGGGTACTTCACATAAATTTGGGCGAACATGACCCATTATTTTTGCAAGATCGGTAGCGAAAACTTGATGTAAATTGAATATTAGGGGTAAACCGCACCACTTTAGACATATTTTTAAGGGTGGGTGGGGAAGCCCCTGCTATACAAGGGGAAAACCCCTGATTATTGACGTTGCCTCTCCCATTGTGCTTTATTATATTACTATATATTCAGCTTTGAATGCATTTATTGACGTTGTCCGGGATGTTTTAAGTTGAATAACTAAATTAAAGTAATTTTAGGAAATGTTCTACTTCCTTGAAATATTGATTTTAGCCATTCACGAAACGTTATTGCACAGTCGTCCGTAAAGACCTACAAATTGCTGTTAACTTTAAAAATACAATGCAACAAACCAATCCGATCAATTGAATTTCCCTGTCGAATTAAACATAATTTAGGAAAATGATTCACAAATTACACCGCATTTTAATTTTAGGCTTCATTTAAGTAATCCGAATATTATAAATAACGAAGTTTTACAAAAGGGATATTTGTCATATTCATATTGAATATTATTTCAGAAAACAATTCTTAAGATGTAAGACGATCCGATGGTGGCTGTAAACATGCGTGCGCCAAAATAATAATAAATCTAATAATAATAGTAATAATAAAAATAATAAAATGAAATGCATGAATATTTTCCTAGTTGCAGTCTTGGGCGGACTATTTTTCCCGAATTCATAAACAGAGTATACTAGTATTAATTTAATAGTGGGCTTATTTTTTTTTAACATGTTAAATTTACATTTCCGAATGTATTACAAACAGTACCTACAGTCATTTACCATACGGAAAAAAAGGCAGATATAAATTCACAGCTACTATTGGGACTTTGATTTTGCTTAAACACAAAGTAAATTTTAAAAAGGGGCTTTTTTAAAGACGCATACTTAAAGTGCGACATTCTTGGGATAGATTTAAAACAAGGTGGTATTTCATAGAATGACATGCAAGAAATTGAATATGGTAGAAACATTGCTTAATATTAAGTTCCATTTATTACATAACAATAAATTAAATACGAGAATGTGTTCTACTTCAATAATTCAAATATCTATTTCAACTATATTCACAAAAAGTTATTTCGCATTAATTTTGTCCGTAAAGACTTGCAGTATACTTTAAGCAGTGAATAAATCAGAGTACTTTTGAAATATTAAACTTTTCTTTTTAGAAGTGAATAACTTATTGTCCACAATACATTATATTTCAGCATATACTGTTGCACAAATTGCTATCTTTATAGGATGATGGTAATTGATAAACTGACATGTGCAATCGTTATAAAACTTTTTACACTACAAAAAGTATTTTTCAGATTCATGGATTACATTCCATTGCTGGAGAATAAATCATTTAGACAGCCAGGGATTCATACAAATCTCACCATACATATTGCCTTTGACAGTGTGCTTTATCTCATAGATAACCTTGTCAGCGACCACTCTATGCAGGATGATTTATCAGATATTTTTCATTGATTTAAAAAATAAAAAGTCTGGCATACAAAGGTCGTGGTATACATGAGCATAAAATTGAACAAATCCGTTATGTTTTCTAAGTAACTGTTATAGTCTTTCTGTATTTGGCATTATATTCTGAAAAAGTAGGCAATATGGTATGTAAACGTTTTCACAATTTTAATCATAAAAACTTAAAACAGTATACATTAAAATTACATCGCAGTTTTATTTTGAAATTACAAAAAAATGAATTTATAATAGATCAAATCTGAAAAACTTTTCCCCCGAAAAAGAAACTATAAGAAACAAATTTCATCAGTCACTGTTGTGATTGAGGTTGCCTCTCCAAATGTACTTTATCTCCCAAATACTCAGTCAAGAGATCAAATTATTCATAACTTTCTCAGCAACTACTGCAAAGTGAAATATGGGTTGCATTGCAATATATTGCTTGCCATGTACAAATTCTTTTCCATGTATACAGGCATATTGCCTACCAAAAATTATCGTTACAAATCGACATTATCAAAATACGATCGAGTATGAAATAGCGCGTGTTATGAATAAGCAAAAAATATCAACGCCTGAATCCTAGGTTATCATTTCAGATACAGCAATAGAAGATACATTCCAGGAACAGCAACAAAAAGGTTATTCCAGAGAAAGCAATGTGACTGCACGTAATTCCTTCAGGTAAGTGGGTTTGTATGCTTTTTTTGAAATTCTTTAATATGCCTATTCCTTAAAGCAATGATAATTCGCACACACAGTTTAAATCTCAACTCAAAACTTCTGATATTACGAAGTTATTGAAGATATAAACCGGTTATGTAACATATTTTGAGATTTGACAAGTGACAGTCCCGGGCGATTTAATGTTCATTTATTCGCATCTGTAAGTCTCTCTGAAAGCTATTTTGATAACTTCCAATAATGCTTTTTCATTAATAAATTGAGAAACATGCAAATGGAAGAAATACACACGTTTTTTATGGCTGTGGAACAGGCAAAAATAAGAACAAGATCAACAATGCAAAGCGACATTAAGAGTATGCAGCCCCGACAAAATCCTGTTACACTGGACTACCGCATGGGCATTCAGTAAGGCACCGAACAAAAAGCAGGAGAAGGCACAAAAGGTGGGACATGTAGTGGTCGCGTCAGTAAATGATACTAATTGACAACTATGTAATGAACTTAAGAATGCATAATTGTTGTCATAGTCCAATAAATTTGGATCACCTTGTACAAATTGTTTTGCCAATTTTGTCAAATGTAATACGTGAACTTCGTTATAACGTTTTCTATGGCTTGATTGTGACTTTATGTTCAACTGATATCTTACATTGAGGTCGACATGGAATATTGATATATGTAAATGATTAAAAATAACTTAATCTGAAATTAATATCGTTATAGAAAAGAGTCCGAGTAAGCCGCCTTTTTGCCAGATTTAAGACAATGGACCTTTCAATATAGGTGCTGACCAGCGTCTGATACAATTACGCCTAACTCAATGGCCCTTGATTATTCAAAACGATAATTTAAATGTAATCATTCGCGTATACTTGTTGGTTTAAATATAATTATTTTTATCAAGTAACATTTCTAAGAGTTTTTTCACAAATACAGAAATAAAAAACATTTCTGATTAAAGTGGATTAACTAAAGAACAAGCTTTTAAAAACCCTTTACAATTTCTTGTTTTTCCTAGTATTTAGATTTCAGTAAGTTTCAAATCAGAGGAAGATATTTAAGTAAATAGCACATTTAGAACATACCCACATTATAGTACCCTCGGGTATACACTTTCAATTAAATTTGACTACTTATGATCAAATTTATAGTAACCATTCAAAAATTGATATTTACTAATCAGCAGTTTTTTTTATATTTTTCAGGCTCCATTTGAACCTAGGACAAATCTTTATGCCAATCTTGCATGTTACCTCGGCTACAGAACTTGTCTGAACATCATTTCACAGTACCGTAAAGATGATAATAGACCCAGCAAGAAAATCACATATAATCAAAACGGCAACGGAATTATAGAGAAACGTAGAGAGGTAATGGTCCGGATGCATTTTTAGCTTAACTTATGACTTTTACCCATTACAATGGAATTTGAATGTCAAGGGCAAATGAACTTTCTTAAATATTCATTGTTCTAGTATATTCATATAAACGTCTAATCTTAAGCATATCACCTCCACCGTTGTATCAATATTTTTGAAACTTTAAAAAAAATCAAATATAAAAAGTTGTAAAGTCTAGAAATAAAGCCTAGTCTAAGGTATCTTATATCTATATCGTATCAAATTATGTAGAAAAAGAAACTCCGCCAGCAATGAGAAGATATTTGACGATATGTCACATTACGCATAAAATATTAACATTATTACATAAGTGAGATTATGTATATATTTTTTCAATTATTAAAACGAGCATATCTTGTATTTTCAATGTATTTAATCACCTGGAGGCGTACAGGATAAAGAGTGCATAATTTATATGAAAGGGTTGTATTTCGGGAAGTTATAAGCTCATTCTAATATAATCCATAAACTATCCTTGTCATTGGTGCTTTAAATACAAGTGCTGGTTCGTGTTTTATATCGTACTTTGTAAAACAAGATTTAAATGGCTTACAGCCAGATTAAATGTTTTGACAGTTTTAAAGTGTGTTTCATTTTTTGTTTGATTTATTTATTAATAGTGCATGCACCACAATAATCAGATTTTGCCGGAAATGCTGATATAAAAGTGTTGCTTATTTATGACGTTTCAAATATATGACGAAATATATTCCTACGTTTTATATATTAATTAATTCATATGTTAATTACAAATAATAATAAGACTATTTCAATAGCTGGCCATTGATCGGAGAAGATTTACAAGTTAAAGCTGTGCTAAAGAACATTTTCCAAACTAAAACCCATATATGAAATCTCGTATTGCACAAACATTCCCACTATAAAGATTTTTTTCCCCCGACAAATTGCTCATTTCTACTTTTCCAAGAAAGTCCAATTCAAACAAAAATAGCTGACTTTATTTCACAAAACTATTATTAGACTAACAATAATATATATTTCACTTTTGTTTTCAGATATCACCTATAGATATTGCAGCAGAAGCTGGTCATCTTCCATGTGTAAAACAGATTTTGACACAATGTGTGCTTCAAGATCACGCAGATTTCACCGATTTCCCTTACGTTGCCTTAGCTTGTATACCCCAGTCAGTTTTATCTCTACAGCTAATTCTCAAAAAAGACAAACCGAAAGCAGACGACATTAAAAAGGCAATAGAAGTATCCCTGATGAAAGCCAGTGCTCAATGTCTCGATCTTCTGCTACAGCAGAAGGTCAAAACAGATGACATGTTTGGAAAGAGAAACTTTTTTCACATGTTGTATACATTCAGCCAGACGACGCAGTTTGGTACCGAGGGCTACAGACGACTACCGGAAGTTACTCAAGTACTAGTGAAACATAAATACAGTGTTAAAACAACAAATCCTCCAAACACATACCCAATGTACAGCTTGATAAAGAATTCAGTCTGCGTGTATGACTACGTCAACACGAGGCATTACGTCATGTGTCTTCGAATTCTCATCGAGGCTGGCGCAGATCCAAATTTTGATGAAACCGAGGCTGAAAAGAAACTCAATGCACGTGGTGTAAAATCCGAACACGGTCGCATGTCATACAGCTCTGCAATGCATTGTTTATTAGAAACAGTTGAAATATTTTCCGAATATTTAGAATCAAAGGCCTTAGGAGTAAGGTTTGTTGTTCAGATGGCAGAGGTGCTCATCCAAAACAAGGCTCAACTTAATTCAGTCGGAAGAATCGGTGATAAAACCAGTAACAGATTTGGAACCGTTCTTCATCAATTCGCAAAATGCTCTGTAAAACTCGGTGTAGACACAGATATATTCAAATATCTCTTACGACAGGGAGCAGATCCGAACGCTAAGGCTTCAAATGGGAAATACGTCATTAACACTTTCCTTGATATACTGTTATCAGAACTCAAAGAATTCAGTTCACATTCAACACCAGCGGACCACACGGAAAATGTTCAGACTATGCTCGGTTTGTCACTCTTCATGACTCGTCAATGTGTGAAAGAAACTCTTGACATCCTGAACAAAGACTTTACGAAACCTCCACATCATATGAAGAAGTACGTTCAAATAGCACAAAAGGAGTTGTCCGAAAGAGCAAAAGAAGTCTGGCCTTTGAAACGCCTGTGTAGAGTGCTTATTTGGGATCTGTGTAAAAGAGACGCGTCTATAGTGACCAAGCTCCCGACAGATATTGAATCTAGAACATACATTTTACCGAGTATATGAAGAATTCGTTACTTAGTGTGTCAGAATCATTTACATTTTACAAACTGCATTTGTCCGCAAACGAACAACATGCATTTTAAAAGCCAAATTATTGTTAATTTATTTATTAAGAATACATAGATATGTACTTAATTTATCAGTTTTTTATTGCAAGTCTTTTCCTCCTTAGGTTCCTGAAACAGGTTTACTGGGTTAAACATTAGCATATTTTATTAGACAATTGTATTGGAACCGCAAACTTCTAGACCAAGCTTTTTACCCAGTTTAGAGGGGTACTTACAGAAGAGGAGTTTCCAATCTGAACCGTGAAGCGACAAGATAAAGCGTAATTTTTAAATGTACCTAAGCGCATGTTTGATCTTTCATGGGTTCGTTTGTTTCTACAAGCTTGATAAGAACCATTAACACGTTGATAAAATTATGTATAAATGCAATAATAAATTGAAACTTGACTGAAAAGCTCTCGCCAAGACCCTCTTTGATCTACTTGACGAGCTGAGTGTGAAAGTAATTCACTACATTTAGATTTGGAACTTTGGCTTCGCAATAGAATGTGGATATTTGCGCTCATTTTTGAAGACATGGTCTCCCTATATTGCCTCTATGTTAAAGTAAGCAAAATTAAAGTAATGTTTTACAATATTGTAAGCAATTTTGCTACTTTTGGTTTACTTATTTTGAAACACAAATAAACCCATAATTGCAGTCTCTGGTTGAATCAAATAAGAAAATTTCTTGCGGAATAAACTTTAAAAAATAATAAAAACAAAGATAAACCGTTTTATTTTAAACATTTTATTTAAAAGTGATTAACCAATGATTGCTCTGTAACTTTACACTCATCTGTACAAACTGCAATTTAACAGATCTGTAATTATACATATGAAAGCAAGCGCTTAACTCGCCCAGTAGCATCGTTACGTAACTCTTCACATTACAAATACTCATTGTTCAATTCTTTCCATAAAATGCTCTATGATTGTTTACTTAGACAGCCAATTGAAATAAATGAAACTATTTAACACACATCTCATCAATCACTGATGGTACCTCTCCAACATTGCTTTATCTTATTAATGCAGGTCTAGGTTTTAATGGATTAAATTGATCATAACCTTGTCAGCAACCACTGTGTCGAGGATGTTTAAAGTTGTCATTTATTGCATAACAAAGATTTAAATCAAAGTTAACTATGCGGGGTGCTCTACTTCCTTGAAATATTGATTTTAGCCATTCATTAAACGATTTCACAATTGTCCGTAAAGACCTGCAATTTAATGTAAGCAGTGAAAACTGCAGTGTAACAAGCCAATCAGATTGTTGAATAAAGCACCCGTAAAAAATAGTTAATAACTACCTTCCTAACTAACTACCTGCGCGCATTATAATTTTATTTTTCATTTAAGTTCGTCCGTCTATACATTTTATTTATATAATGAAAGTTGGAAAACGGAGATTTTTTTTCAGATATAGAAAATAGAATTTCTGTCTTTCATACTTAGAGACCCGAAAACAAACAGAGCAATAAATAAAAGCAAATGATCGATCTTTTCTAAAATGTAGTCTCGGACGAAGAATTTTCTTTCATTTCTTAATTCTTTGGGAATAATCTGAAATAATTTAACCCTGCGTTTTTTAAAAATGTTTCCAAAATAACCCTTTTTTGAAAAAAAACTTTATAAAAAACCCAAGGTTTTCAAAATCAGAAAGCAAAGACCCAAAGCCAAAAAAATGCAATTACATTTAAATTCTACAATTTTAAAATTAAAACCCTTTTGAATAATTTTTGTTCACTTATATTTTTATCCCGTCCCATTTAAATAAAATGGAACCCAAAAAATTTTTTTTTAATTTTTTTCAAAACAAATTTTTTTCAAATTATAATTTTAAAAAGCTGAAATTTTCGGGTTTTAAAAGATTAAATTTTTTAAAAAATTGCTGTACATCCGGGCATATAATTTACATACTTACAACCCACAAAGAGTCATTTTCACAAGGTTTTGCAAAGAAAAAACAGGAAATTTTTTTTAGCAGCCCGCGATAAAAAAGAAACAATTTTTATACAACTTCATCATTTTACAAGATTTTATTTAAACTCTTAAAGCTATCTTGGTAGAATGGGGTAAATTTTAAATTTTAACCCGGCCCTCCAGAGTTTTAAAATTTTCAATTTTTTGCATAACAAAGAATTTTAAAAAAATAAACTACGGAAAGGTTTACTTTTTTTGAAATATTTGGGTTTAACCCTTAAATTTACTAAAAAGTTATTTTGGGAAATTTGACGTTTAAACCTACAGTTTAATTTTCCAAAATTTTTAAAAATTTCTGATAACCCAAAACCCCAAACCGATCAAAATTGGACTTTGGGCCCAAAAAAAACTTAAAAAAATTTTTTAAAAACCCCCCGCACGCATTTTAAAAATCAATTAAATTTGTCCCTTAACTTCTTTTTTATACAGAATTTAAATTTAAAAAGATGTTTTTTTCAGAAAATTTTTATTGTTTTTGAAACCAAATTCATACGCAAAATTTAGATCCTGAAAGAAATAACATGGAAAACATAAGCAATAAAAAACTTATTTTCTTAAATGTAGTCTACGAACAGAAAAATTGCCTGTGTAAAATTCAGTATAATCCTGAAATATAGGCAGTCAGTGTTTGGGCAATGGGTCACGAATTTCATTTAAAACATTTCTATTTCAAACAGTCTCCGTCGAGACACACTGACAGTGTGAAAACATTAATTATGTATTCAGTTCATTTGCGATGCAAATGAGAGGGGACATATATTGAAATATTGAAAGTTAACGTTACGAAGTGAAGTACCTACGGTTGCTCATTTCTTTTTTGATATGTGTTCTTTTTGTGTGTGTTTTTATTTTTTATTTTAGAAGGCCGCATTGTAAATAAGATGTTGTAATCTGTAATATGTCTTAATGTGTTTACCTTAGGTAAAATAAAGTTATTATTATTGGTTATTTATGACAGCAAGTAGTTAATTATCACTGCAACACATCGGACATTTGAGAAGCTGGCATAACAGGCCCCAATTCCAAAGAAAGAGGTATTCCATAAAAAATCAGTGTAAGCCCAAATTCCAACTTCACAACAAAACATAAATGACGATCATAACTCAAATCAGTCCTAAATGGTATATATTAAACGTTCACTGATTTTGGGATTTTTTTTACAGAAAGAAACACGTGATTTTTAAAAAAAATCAAATCTGCACGACTGTGTCCCTGTGAAGGTTTTTATAGGTATATATCCAACCTGGATCAGAAATATTGAAACTTTACTTTTTTTTGAAGTGAATTAACCTATAACTGTTTTAACCACTATTACAGATGCTATTAATTTACCCTATCATGTAAGAGTAATGATGGTCATGTTACTGCTTAATAAGCACGTGCCAGAAGTAGCTGGTTCGATTCCTAATTGGGCGTTGTTGTTGTTTTTTGTGACAATTGTTCTCGCACAAAAGTGTCTGAAATCGCTGATTTAGATATCATTTGGGATAAGTAGTCGGGGCACGTTTGCGTTGAAAATTTGGGAATTTAATTTTCTGTTTTTTAAAAAGGAAAGCACTTAAACAGGAAAAAACCCCTCACTTTAGAGAATTTTGGGGGGGGGGGGAGCCCTGTTTTTGGGCGTGCCTCCCTTTTTTCCTTGTTGGGTTTATAAAAACTATAATTTTAGTTTGAATGCCTTTATTTACTTTTCCCGGGGTGGGTTTTTTTGTTGCAAACTAAATTTAAAAAATTTTTGGGAAAAGTTTTCTTCCTTGAAAATTGATTTTTTGCCATTCACCGAAACGTTTTTGGGACCCTTTGTCCGTAAAGACCACAAATTTTTGTTAACTTTAAAAAACAATGCAACAACCCAAAACCGATCAATTGAAATTTTTTGTGAAAAAAAACATAATTTTAAAAAACAAATCGTTTCCCCAAAGGGAAAAAAAATTTAAAAGGGGGGAGATAAATGTAAAAAGTCTACATTTTGGGATTGATGAAAAAAAATTAAAAAAAAGGGCAATTTTTAAAACGCCAAGTAGCAGTGCCCACATTCCCTTTAGATAGATTTAACCCAATGTTAAAATTTCATAGAAGAAAATGAAGGGAAAAGGAATACAGTAGAAAAATCTTAAAGAAATCCCGAATGAAGGGCCAAACCCGATATTTTAAAAATTTTTTTTAAAAAACGAAATTTTTCTTTTTTTTATGTGAATACCGATGGTTAAATTTGTGAAATTTTCACCAAAATATTAAATAAGCAAAATGTGCCCCAATTAAATTTTTATTTTTCTTTTTTTTTTAAGATAAAATGAGGCAAAATTTCTAAAAATTTCAAAGAGCAATTTGTTTCATAACTTGTTACAGTACAACCAGTTTTTTGGGGATTTTTTTAAATTTAAAAAATCAAGGGAAAAAAAAAAACATTTTTAAATAAAGTCAAACTACGATGTTCTCCTGTAAAAGTGCTTTAAGCTAAATGTAGACAAGGGGCTTTTTAAATAGAATATGTGGGGGGAGTTCAATAGATTTAAATGGGAAAACCGTCAAAAACAATGCGACCAAGGGGTTTTTTAATTTTTTTTAATTTTAAAAAACAAAAAACCAAAAATAAAAAGATCCACTTTCCTTTAAATATTTTATTTTTAAATATTACAGAAAAATAAGTTGCATTTTTTCCCTAAAAACTTTTCAGTTTACAAAAGCCCGCGTTTCTAAAACCCCCCTCCCAATTTTTTTCATAAAAACCCCGAAAAAGTTTAAAAAAACCTTGTTGGGGCATTATAATTTCAATACTTTAATAAGGATTTTTCAGTGTCCCCCTTTCTAAATTGTTATTTTAGAAAAGAAAGTTTAGAAAAGGAATGTTTTTCAGAAAAAATACAATGTCATACTGGTATTTAAGAAAAAAAAAATACTTAGAAAATCCGAAAAAAGGTAACATGGTGGTAAATAGGAGAAGCAAATACAAAATGAAATAGATAAATTTAAATAAATAAACTGCATGATCGTTTCTTAAATGTAATCTCGGAAGGAAACAATTTTTCTGTATTTTCTAAAATTCATGGGCAGTGGCGGTCTCTAAACATGTCCACAACGTTTTATTGAAAAAGTCTTAACAAGATTCTTACGCTGTGCCTTTACGTTTCACCAAAATATGTGAGCTTTTCGTGTTGAACATTAATTTTTACAGGCAAAGTTTAATTTAAATATCACAAACACATATTTAATTAAGACTGTTTATTGAGAGGAGGAGCTAGTAATAGCAGAGCTGACAAGGGTTCATTCGAAAGAAAAAATTAAATTTTAGAAATATTTAACGGGGAGTGCAAAAATTTAAAAAAAACATACAAATCTAACTCAAATCAAAATTTTTTTATAAATTTAAACTTTTACAAAGTTTGTAATTTTTATTTTTTTTGGGTTTTTTATACCCCCTCCCATCCAACAATACTTTACTTTTTTTAAGGTTTTTACCACAATACATGTTATTTAAACCATTAATTTTTAATTGCGGGAACAATTTTTATTTAAATTTCAAAATCTTTAAAAACAGATTTGGGAATTTGGGTAAACTGGAAAGTGGAAACGCAAAAACTTTTTATACTACAAAAAGTATTTGTTTAATTCCATTCCATGAAAAAACTCGATGATTTTCATTTTAGAAGCCAGGGGTAAAAAAAACTATTTCATAAAAAATCTCACCATACATTTCCTTTTAAACCCGGGTTTTTCTTATAAAATTTAAACCTTGGGGCAAGCAAAACCCCCTACGGCGTTTTATTTTAAACAAAATTTTTTTTTTATTTAGAAAATTTAAAAATTTTGGATACAAAGGTCAAGGGGGGTGAAAAACGGGGGAAAACATAAAACCAAAAAAATAAATAAAAAACGTTTATTTTTAATATGAGGGTAAAATTTAAAAAAATGCGGTTTTAAAAATTTTAAAATGAGGAATAAAAAAAAAAATAATTAATTCTTTTATTTCCCCCCAAAATTGAAGAGGAAAAATATAACAAATTATAAATTTTACGGGCGTAAATGAGCTTTTGTACAATCAATCAAAAATCAAAAAAAGCAAATGCGTCCTTTTAAAAATCCACATTTTTTTTCCCAAACGAAAAAATGAAGGGGTCGGGGAAAATTTAACAAAAGCGTTTTTCTAGTAAAAATTTTTAAGTTTAAAAAACAACTGAAAAAAACAATGTCCACCCGGGTTTAAAAGTTAATAGAAACGAAAACGGGAAAAGGGTAGTCAATTTTCAATGGAATTTTTCCTGCAAATTTAATTAAAAAATAAATAGAAACAACGAAAATACACAAAAATTTTCATATTAATTTTTAAATTATTTCAAAAATTGAAAAAAAGTGGGGGCCATATCACACCAATCGAACATTTTGCAAAATACTATAAAGGTTTTATTTTAAAAAATTCCCCCCCCCAAATTTTAACAGCTTTAAACCTTTGCAAATAACACAAATGTTTAGTACGGGGGGTTTTTCAAAACCAAAAACATGTAAAACACATGAAACCAATTTAATTTTTATCACAAATCCCAAACCCTTTAAAGTAAAATTGGTTTAACATCAAAAATAACATACAAAAAGTTGACAATTCTTCAAGGGCCCAAACCCATCACACTTAAAGCATTTTCAAAATTTTAATTTTTTGGCAATACCCCCCGCTAAAATTTCATTTGAAAAAATAGGGGCGATAACGTGGTTTTTTTTTCGATAGGTCCCTAAATAAAAGGTTGGGCCCCCCGTTGTAAAACGACATCAAGGGCAATTCATTCCCAAATCACATTTACCCCTTCCCTTTGGTAAAAATTGTTGATTCAGAATCCCTTCCCCAAAATTTTGGGCGGAAAAAGTACCCCTTAGTAGATTTAAAAATCAATTTAAACCCCCACTTTTTAAATTTCCCCTATAGTAGGAATAAATCCAGAAGTCTGCTTAATAAAAGGGGGAAAAAAAACCCACTTTGGGGAAAATATTTTTAGCAAGAATAATAGAAAGTCTCATAATTTTCCAAGGGAAATTTCAATTTCTATGGGTTTAACATAATGTAATGGGAACGGCGTTTTTAATGCCCAAAGGGAAATTTAGTTGAAAGTACCCTTTTTTGGGAAAGATGAACTGTTTTAAAAAAAATCTAGAACCGTTTTCGGTTTCATAATATCCTCGAAATGTAAAAAGACCCCAACTCGCTTCCGTATGCGCTTTTTGGGGTAATTTGAAATCGTTTTTTTTCCCTTTTAAGGGAATTTGGGGTTTTTTCCTGTGGACTGAAATTTACTATTAAAATACTGAGTAGGTACCTCTAGTTTTGTACAAGCTTCCCCCAAAAACCCTTTTTCTTGGGTTTAAAAAAAACGGATCACAGGTTTTACCAAGTTTCAAAAGTTCGATGTTTCCAGATTTTTTAACCAAATAGAATTTTTCCCGTCACCCACATTTTTTTGTACGTTCATTAAAAAACCAATTTTCAGCGCATTTTTCTGCATTATAACTTTTGCGCCACCCCTTTTATATTCACTACATATATCAAGCAAAAAATTTTGTCCATTTCAAATAAAGACACTAAAAGCAAAATGCTGCTACGGGAGGGGAAAATAACCTAACCCTTACAAACAAAATAAACCCAAATCCACTTTTTTTTCAGCTAAACTTAAAGGGCCCTTTATGATTTGAGATACAACAAACGGGGAGCTTTTTTCCCCCTTGGTCCCTTGTGCCTTGTATACTTTTGAAATTCTGAGAATTTACCGGTAAAATTTTTCAAAAAATCAAGGGATGGTTTGGGAACATAGATTTTAAAAGCTAAAAAGGGGTTGAATCAATACAAGGTTTTGTTAAAAGTTTTTAAAAAATTCCTTATGCCCCCGACTGACAAAGGGCCCTTTCGGGCCATCCATAAAGCAAACAAGCTTTTTAGTCGAATTTCCTTCCGGGGAAGTTTAAATCATTCAAAAGTAATATGAAGACTCATGACAAATAAACCCCCCCGAAAAAAAAACCTTGTTTTTCCCGTTTAATGAGGAAGACATGTAACTTTGGGTCGAGTAATAAAACGATTCAAATAAAATTTAAAAATAACTGATGTTAGATTTGGTCGATAGTTGTCCGGGAATCCTTTCGTTTTTTTTCCCTCCTTTTGAAGAGAAAAAATTTCCCCGCGTTTCCAAAACTGTCTGGGGCATAACCCAACGAGAATTTTTGGTAAAAATGTGGGGAAAAAAGGAGGGCAAGTCTCCTTAGCAAATTAAGTGTTTTGTATTGGGCCTTTCCTCCCCCGACTTTGCTAGGACATTCTCGGGTACGCCTTCCCCTAACCCTTTCCCGGGAAGAAAATAACGTCCCTGATCGGAGAAAAATTCCCTTTCTTTTGAGTTTTAAAAAACTTTTCTGTTTCCCTTTTTTTTTTCCTTTATAATAGTTTTTGGGGCTTTCAGGGGGATATAAATTTTCCCAAAAAATTACACCAACCCCCCAGTTTTTTTTAAACCGATCTCTTCAGTTCCATTAAAATTTATTCCCGCACTGGCCCTAGAGCGTTTTTTTTTCCCTTTTGGGGTTTTTACCCCCTTTCCAAACTTACAAGCATTCCCAACCCCTACCGGGAAATGTCAAGCTCCTGATTTAGCTGTTTTTTAAAAATCGGTTTTTTTAAAATCATGTCCGGGGAAAAATCCAAATTTTCTTTTTTGTAATTTGGGAGACTCTATCAATCACGCCTCGGGGCGGGCCTGGACCCATGAAAGTTTTTGGGGTTTCAGATTTTATGACGGGCAAAGGGCGCTGTTAAAATCCCCATTTCCCAAAGGGGGTTTTAAAAAATTTTCAAAATTTTTTTTTGGGGAAAATTTTGTTTTGGGATAAACACAAACCTTTTCCCCTAAGTTTTAGCATAATCAGGTTTTCGGGAAGGTTTTAAATTTTAAACCCATTGAAACTGCTTAAAAAATTTAAATCTTTCTTTAACAGTTATTTATTGATTAAAATGTTCATCCTTTAAAATTTTTTCCCGTTAAAAAGAAAAGACATCACTAAAATTAAAAAAAATTTCACAGGAAAGTCATTGTACAATTTAAAAGGTCTGTGACCCAAAATACATTTTAAAAAAATCATCATCAAAAGATTTTCCCCAAAGTTCTCACAGTCTAAAAATTGACTGGGCACATATAAAAAAAAAATCAAAGTATTTTATTTGCCTCCCTTTTGAAACAATTATTTTTTACCCAAAAGCAAAATTCGTTGCATTAAAAAGGTAAAGATTTTTTTCTTTACAAAAATTTTAAAAAAAGATATCCGGGGCACGTTTATGTCCACATGTATTTCGAAAGGAAACCCCCAAAGGAAAAAGACAACCCTGTTTACATAAAATATCCATATACATAATTTACAATATCTCTTTTAAATTCTGTTGAGAAATTCACAAGGCATTAACACCTGGAAAAAAAAATAAAACTGATTTTGGGGTCACCAAAGAAAACCCAAATTTAAACTACATCATCAAAATCAATGGAAAAACACAGTTTTTATCGGTTTTTGGGCCCCTTTGGCCCACCCCTTTTCCGACCTCCATTACCGGAATTTAAAAATCCCGTCCCAAAAACGTTGGGACATGGTAATTTTTTTTAGGGTCTCCCATAAAAATGGAATTTTTGGATACAAAAAAAATGTTTTAGAAATGCCAAATATCAACCTATTTTTAAGAGTACGGGACAAATTGAGAGCGGTTTTTAAACCGTTTGCATTCCAAAATCATAAATTTTTTTAAGACATAAAAACTGTATTAAAACTAAAAACAGACTTTAAAACCCATTTAAAAAACGTTAATTGTAGGGGTTAAATAAAATCAAAATTTTTTTTTTCATTAACCCCTTTAGACCACTCGCCGTTTTTATTAAATCGTTTTTTCGTCCCACGCAAACGCGGGGGTTTATCAAAGTACCATCGTGAAAAGCCCACGTCTGCTTTTACGGGTTCCCCAGAGGGCAAACGGAACCATCCCCTGGTTTTCCCTACAAGGGCCCCTTGGCCAGAACCCCTCATTTTAAAACCGTCTGCCCTTTTTGTTTCCCTTTCCCCGTTCAATCAAAAAAACACCCTTTTTGGGATCGGCGACCGGGGAACGGGGGAATATTTGTTACAGATAGCCCTTTTTTATTCACAAACGGGTACTTTTTGCCGGCAAAAAAGCAAAACCCCTAACAAAAATTTTTTGTTTTGCCGGTAAAGATTTTAAAACCCCTTTTTCTTTGTATTTTTTTTTAGAGAGGGAAAAAAGGGGTCGGTTTTTTCCGGTGTAAAATTTAGCAGTAAAAATTTTTTTGGACAAAAGGGGTTGAAAACCATCTAACGATTATTTGATTCCCCTTTAACCCCCAAAATCTTCCCAAACCCCTTTTTGATCTTTTGGGGCCGGGTACATACTGAAACCCTAACCTTTCCCAAAAGATTAAACCTGTTTTAAGGGTTGGGGTGAAAAGTCAGTTTTTGGGAAAGGGGCTGAAAGAAAACGGGGAAGTAATTTTAGGGTAACACTCGGGGGGAAATTTTTTTCATTTTTTAACCCCTGACCAAAATTTTTCCCGTTTAAAAAACCGGTTTTTCCTTGGGTTTAAAAAATTTACGGGCTGTAAGTCCCAAAATCAAATTTTTTTATTCTGGGGTTTACTGAAATTTTAACGGACCAACATTATAAACATTAAAACCTGTAAGGGGGGCCCCTTTTAAAAGATTTTTAAGCGAGGAAAAATTTTAAAATTTTTCCCCTAAGTTTTTTTAAACAGCCTTTATCGCCGACTGGGAACTCGGTACTGGGCGAATAGACTTTAAAAAAAGAAAGATTCAGCATCGGGTTTTTAGAAACCCCCTTTTTTTGTTTCTTTTCCATTTTGGTTTTGGGGGTTTTCGATTGGAAGTCAGGTTTTCCCTTTTAATGGGTTCCTTAAAACAATTTTAAGCCCCCTTTCCAAACACTGAACCCAAAAATTTAAGGCAATTTTCCCAAACCTTTTCTTTAAATTTTTTTCCCCTTGGTGGGCCTACAGGGTTTTACCAGGCCGAGGGCCAAAATGGAAAATCAACAAAACGGGCCTTTTAAAGGGGAAAGAACATTTGGTCTGGGCTCTTCAAGGGCTACTTCTGAAAACGCAAACTTCTTTAAAACGCGCGAAAACAAACATCCCTCTTGGGAAGTCCCCTTTAACCAGGACGGGGGGTTGGGTTCATTCAAAAAAATTTTTTTCTTTAAAAACCCCCCGACTGATTTTAAATTTCTTTTCGGGTGGGAAGGGGCTTAGGAAAGGGGTTTTTTTTTCTGTATTTTCCTCTTTAAAGGGGGATAATCAAATCTAATTTGAGTAGGAAAACCCTCCATGAAAATTCAAAAAAAACGGGTTAATCCGTTTAAAAACCCCAACGTATCACATTTCAGTTGAAAAATTTTTACCCTTGACCTTTTAAAATTTTCCAAAATGAAAAGCTTTTTATACCCTTTTTTGGGTAAATTTTTATGCCAAACAAGGATAAAAACTGGGAAAAAACAGTTTTTTAAATTTAAAGTTTCAGCAAAGGGACAAATTTAAGAATTTTAAGAATGAGCCTATTGAACCTCATCACAAAATTTTTCCCTTTTAAATTTCCAAAATTTTGGGATATTTTTTTAAAAAAAAAACAGACTTAATTTTTTAAAACAAAAATTCAACCGGGGAACCCGGAAAAAATTTTTTTAAAAACAAAATTTTAAATGATTTCTAATA
>NW_026852860.1:0-17321 GCF_026571515.1 Ruditapes philippinarum
TTAAATGTCACTGTTAACTTAGGATATACAGACATCTGTTTCCTGGAATAACAGGCATTGCTTTATAATTGTAATATTGTAAGAATTATGATAATAATAAAAAATAATGATAAAAATAATGACGAAAAATATGTTGATGATAACTATAAAAAATATAAAATTATGATCAAATCATTATAATGACACTGATATCTAAATAAATGTAAATAAAAAATATAATTTATGTCGATAAGCAGTTGCATTGAAGTACATTCCGTACTCACTGTGCTAGAAAGTGGACTCAAGACTAGAACGACAATGTTGATTCCCTTATACAGTAAAATGATATTGTGATCGATGTCACGTTTATGTCCCACAAAATGAAAAATTTATATTTTTGCCCTTTTATCCATACAACCTTTTACCCGTTCCACTGTTCGTCTGTCTGTACGGTGTCACTTTTTTAAGGATTTTAGTTTTGTCATTCCTTGATGATTTTGGAAATCATTATGCATACATGTGTCGAACATTGAAGCAGATCTCTTTCTCAAATAATAAGGTCACTCTTATAATTTAAATATCTGGAAATAAAACGTTCCCTCGGAAGCATTAATCACAACAAAATTAAATAACAATTGCAGACTCGGTTTGATTGAGTCTGTACATTAGGGATAATGAATAGGTGCAAAATGCCTTACGCCCCCTAGTAACGGCTTGAGTGGTACTCAATTCTCAACACTTCATACTGCTGGCATCAATGATTCCGAAACACCAGAAGAATATACAAAAGTCATGATATGGGTGTTTGTGAAAGTGTCTAGTCAACATGTCTTACCTTCCTTAATAAATTAAAAAAAATATTATACATAGGTGTGTTTGACACAATGACGTATCGGAAGTATTAATACCCTGTTTCTGATGTCAAAGTCTCACTTGTAGATCAAAACTGATGATATGAGTTTTTAACGAATACGCTGATGTTCATGTTTGGTCATGGTCAACAACTGTGCCATTCCTAGATAGATTTAGAATCATTATGCATAAATGTGTTTGAGAAAAACACAAAACTCGACAGTCAAAACGTGAAGTTCATACTTGATTGTCAGAAGTCTTGATGTGACAGTGTATTGATAGAAATTTCCAGTAAATGACTTTTTGTTATTCATTTAAATAATTGGCTTTACTGAGAGAATGATAAAATATATATTTACGCATTTGAAAGTATTGTGATTGTGTATTTTTGGTTAAGTCATGTTATTTATTGTCCCCTGTTTTCTTCAATTAGATTGGCTCAGTCCTTTTGTCCTTCTGTCTGTCCGTCACATAAAGTGTCCGGTAAATAACTATGTCATTAATCCAAGGAATTTGAAATTACCTAGCATAAACGTCTAATAAGAGGATTTGTCATGCGCAACAACTGGACCTTCGTAATTAAATGCCAAAGTTGTATATTTGATTTGTATAGGTAATGTCCGGTCCATACCTTTCTTATCCATGAAGGGATGTTGAAGAAATTTGGCATAAATGTTCACCACAATAAGACATATGTTATGCGCAATAAACATTTGCCTTCTCCTAAGGTCAAGGTCAAAGTTTAAGAGATATTATTTGGGTTAGTGCTTTTGTACTCATTTTGTACAAAAAAAACCTCCAAAGATGTACAAAAACGAATTTGCAACGGAATCGGACTAATGGCGCTTGAATGGTAGGCTCTAGGATATGGTGTTTTTTTTTTTTTACAAAAAATCATATAGATAAAGAACAAACCGCCGGTTCAAAAAATGACCGTGTCATGCGGAAATCTAACGGACATATTGTTTATGTCAGGGCTTTGGTTCTCAGTTTGTGCAAAGAACACCCTCCAAAGTTGTACAAAAACGAATCGTCATTGGAATTACACAAAATATGTTTTAACGGTTGACTCTAGAATATGGTGTATTTTAAGAAAAAGTATGCATTTTATATAGAGGAAGAACAAAACGCCAGCCAAAAAAAAAATGAGCATACCATGCGGAAATCTCACAGTCATAGTATTTGGTTAAGAGCTTTGATAAGAAAATTCTCCGAGTATGTACAAAAACGAATTTGTAACGGAATCAGACAAAGTGTAATTAAACGATTGGCTGTAGAATACGGAGGATTTTCTATTCTTTTTTAGACTTCTTTTTACATAGGAAAGTAATTGCCAGTCCAAAAAGCGAAATTATAACGCGAACCTCTTGCTAACAATTATCTTGCAGACGATAATTCTTGAGCATTCTATTCCTGTGAAGAAGACCTTCTATACCACAACAATCTCTATATCATTCCAGTTTTTTTAAGAACGTAGCGTTCATTTCACAATGGCTAAGTACGCTAGACGTCTGTTCCTGTATGAACCTGCTCTAAAGCGCGTTTTTTACACAAACCGCTCTGTAAGATTCTGAAAGAGTTGTGTTTGATAAAAAAATAAAGTTAAATACAGTTTCAGGAGGGTTTTGACTTTACACATTTTTAGTTAATCTACAATTATATCGAAAAAAAATGCCAATCGCCGGCACAAGCATGGCCATTGCATGCGAACATCTCCCGGACATATTTTAGGGTACGGCTTTAATACTCATATTGGTCATAGAGGACCCTCCAAAGTTTTACAAAAATGAATTTGCAACGGAATCAGAATAATGGTGTTTTAACGGCAGGTTCTAGATAATGGTGTTTTTATATACTTTACATAGACAACGAACAATTTGTCGTTCACAAAAATGACCATGCCACGCGAAATTCTCCAGAAGATATTCTTTCGGTTAGGGCTTTTGTACTCATTTTGTAAAAAGAAGACTCTCTAAAGTTTAAATAATTAATATAGAGAAAGAAAAAACCGCCGATCCAAAAAAAGGTCCATGCCATGCAAAAATCACTCGGAGATATTGTTTATATCAAGGCTTTGGTTCTCATTTTGTGCAAAGAAGACCCGACTTATTTTTTACATAGAAAACTAATTGCAAGTCTAAAAAGCGACAATTTTATGCGAGCCTCTTGCTATCAATTTCCTTGCGGTAGCTATCTCTTGAGCCTTATATTACTGTGAAGAAGACCTCCTAAACCATCACAATCTCTTATCATTCCAAATTTTGTTTTGCTTTTAAAGTACGTAGCGTTCATTTTACCCATTATTTTTGACCCAAGATACAGAAGCTGTAGCTGCATTTTCGGTTCATCGGGGAGGTAAAAATAATTGGTTGGTTCATCCTAGTTTTTGTTGTCTAAAGCTTCGAATTTTTGGCAGTTTTGTAAAGATATAGGTATAGTTGTTGCTCCATATTAGCCGTCCAGCCCTTTTCCCGCTTCTTTTTGCAGATGCTACAGTTTTTGCGCCTTACATAGTAGGAGTATTAACATTTAAGGAACCTTTAAGATTTATATGATGTATAAGGCCAATATAAAGGATCTATATTTGGCTCAGAAAGATTGTCTAGGAAAGTTATGATTATTCGTTTGCATTGTAAAAAATAAACAGTGTAATCATAATCTTATTGATAATCCGTTGTTAAAAAAAATGTATGTAAAAACATTTGTTCTTATTTTGGTGGGTAAATTTTCTGTTTAAACATACTTTTGAGAATCCCTAGTTACATCGTGAGAAAATAATATTTTATTCACTCTTAAGAGTTTTTTCTATATTCAGAATTTTATAGATTGCATTTTGATTTGATTTTCTATTTTGATTTTGAAAAGTGTTCTATATTTGAAAAGATAAAGATCGTTTAATTATTTAAATATATGTTACCGTTTACAGCAATGTTTAAAACTAAAGTTTGGCAAAGAGGCTAAAGAGCAAGCAGAGTTATCTTCTCTTGGACAGTTCTCAGAGCTTAAAGAAGTGTGTTTACGAGGAAAAGAAATCAATAAACAAGAACTATGTTTTGGCTTTCAAACATTTAGTAAATGGTGTAAGGTTTTTCAGTTTGAATTTTACCGGCTTCTCATGTGCCGGCTGATTTATATTTAGTTAGAAAATCACCGATTTGCAGTCGTTCTAAGCTAAATCTGATTTGTATGCTATTAATTGGGCTCATATTGTTTCATATTGTGTTATTCCATGTAGCAATGATTGGTTCAAATTGTGCCTTCATGGTTTTATAAGAAAGATTTCTAAACCAAGTAGTAAAAAAAAGCCTTTCACAGTAGATATTCTCAAGATTTTTTTTAATAAACATGCTTTTGAGGACAGTTCTTCAGGAGATTTGAGAAACTGTTGTATGTTTGTATTATCTTTTGCAGGATTTTTTCGTATAAGTGAATATAAGGAGATGCTGTTTTTCTATTTGTGATTGTTACTGTGAAATTTATGTAGAAGAAAACAAAAAGGTTGTTCTGAGTGATGGAAATACTGTATGCATTGCTCGAACCGGAACTTGCTTGTAAGATTATCAGAACATTAATTAAGTTAAGCTTATATTCAACCAGATTCAAACGAATTCATTTTCAGACAGATTTATTTTGACAAAAGTTCCTACTCATATGGATTAAAAAATATAGATAAACCTTTTTCTTATTCCTGCATACACCTAAATTGAATTTAACGTCTCTTGGCTTCGATCAAACACAGTAAAGTTTACATTCGTTTAGGTCTGTTGATAAGTGGCGAACTCGATGACGGTTATGGAATTGGATTGCAGTTATAATTTGGCGGTCGTAGGCTGTAATTTTCTAGCGGCCGTAGGCTGCCATACTTCTGTCGGCCATAGGCTGTTATATTTCTGTGGAATTAATTTATGGCGGCCGTAGGCTGTTGAATTCTTTGGCGGCCGTAGGCTGCGTTTTTAAGGCAATCAATTTGCCGCGAATTTAACGGATATTATGATATTTTGATTCACAATGGACTAAATGCATACGCTTTTTGCTCTTATCGAGAGAAACGTACTATTTAATCATATCTATGCTGCAGAATTAGATTTTCCAGGTTTGCAAAATTAGGTATACATGATACACTGGGATTTTATTGTAATTTACGCGAATGCCTGCCTGTTATTATTCGCAGCTGTTTCCATAAGTGTTTTCAAATTTTATTTCTAACGAATTTTCAAAATATTTATCATTTAGTTCTTTATTTTTTGTTTCGATATTTCTACTTGTTTTTTGTTTTATATTAATTATATATTAAGTGAAAAGAATTTATAAGGTCTTATCACTGTTAACTATATTTACAGTTTGACGACTTTGATAAGAAAATAATTATTTTACTCGCGTTTTAAGGGAGTAAATATAATTATTTCCGTTTCAAAGACGGCAAACTGTCGTCTGCTTAGGTTTAGAATATTCATACAGCGTATGAATATTGGCGAAAAAATTCTCGTTTTCTCGTGCTGTGTATAAAAGCACAACTCAGCGTGTTTTATGCCATTCAAGGCTTTTCATTGGCAGCGAAAGATATCATTCTAGTATTTCCTTTCCACCCATCCAATTTATTTAAATTAGAATAGCATGTAACTGACATGTTTTGTTATAAATAGATTAGATTTGTTAAATTTTTAATAATAAGTTTTTCGTTTCAGTTTTCCTTAATCCGATGCTTTCCGAGAGATAGGTATGGCTTTCGTCATTTTCTGGTTCTTCGGGGTTCTGTATTTTTAGTGCATATTGAACTGATTTTCCAATTCGATGAATGCTTTATTATACGATAGCGACAAGGTAATGCAGACATTAGGCGATACATTAGCACAAACATCTTGATTTTTAAATAAATTGTCGATATACAAATACTATGCAATGTTCCTCCTACTTGTGTTTTACTTTATATTAATTACATTTTCAGTGTAAAGAATTTATTAGGTCTTATTACTGTTAAGGATATTTACAAGAGACGACTTTGATAAGGAAATAATTGTTTTACTCGCGTTTTAAGGGAGTAAATATAATTATTTCCGTTTCAAAGACGGCAAACTGTCGTCTGCTTAGGTTTAGAATATTCATACAGCGTATGAATATTGGCGAAAAAATTCTCGTTTTCTCGTGCTGTGTATAAAAGCACAACTCAGCGTGTTTTATGCCATTCAAGGCTTTTCATTGGCAGCGAAAGATATCATTCTAGTATTTCCTTTCCACCCATCCAATTTATTTAAATTAGAATAGCATGTAACTGACATGTTTTGTTATAAATAGATCAGATTTGTTAAATTTTTAATAATAAGTTTTACGTTTCAGTTTTCCTTAATCCGATGCTTTCCGAGAGATAGGTATGGCTTTCGTCATTTTCTGGTTCTTCGGGGTTCTGTATTTTTAGTGCATATTGAACTGATTTTCCAATTCGATGAATGCTTTATTATACGATAGCGACAAGGTAATGCAGACATTAGGCGATACATTAGCACAAACATCTTGATTTTTAAATAAATTGTCGATATACAAATACTATGCAATGTTCCTCCTACTTGTGTTTTACTTTATATTAATTACATTTTCAGTGTAAAAAATTTATTAGGTCTTATTACTGTTAAGGATATTTACAAGAGACGACTTTGATAAGGACATAATTGTTTTACTCGCGTTTTAAGGGAGTAAAAGTTGTTTATAGAATAAAAATCAATTATGAATTTAAGTACATTTTACTATTTACTACATGTTGTTTATTCGTAGTCTCAATAATCGTACCATATCAATTCACTAAAAACTGAGACGCAATTTTTGTTCACCTTATCCGCTAAAAAGAAAATTATTTTCTAAGAAATATATTACAAATAAAGGTACAATAAATAAGATGTTGTCTAAATCATTACAATATATGGTAAAGTATTCATAATTTGTTTGCCGTGCCTTAACTCATAGGTTATAATATACTTTTAAAGAAAGTAAATAGTTTTATTTTCTATAAAAAATGTCACATAATCATACTGTTCCAAATAGATGTGAAGTTCTCACATCAACTAAACTAAAATAAAAGACAAATACGAAGTTAAATGCGTCTGTGACATTTTTCAAAAAAATTTAGGCCATGCGCTACGCCATCCTGAGTTTTTCAAAGTGTACCCTGATTAGCAAAGTCTAAAGTAAATGTGTGTAAGCATAAATGTTATACTTTTTATAGATACTATAATCCGTGGATCATTTTGCATACAAAAGTTCAAAATGGTCTGTTCTAAATTAAACTGAATAATAAATAGTACGACTGTAATATGTTTAAATTGTTTTACATTATTTAACCTAATATATAAAAGTTAATTATGAATTATATGGTAACGATTAAACGGTAGCAAATGTCAAACAGTCTCAGCCAGTAGTGTATTTTCTCGGACCCGTATGATTTGTATAAATCTTATGGAAAGTAACTAGTGTTATTTTTCTTTCTTCAAATATAAAAAAATGTATTTTCACAAGCTAAGTGGCTTGATAAAATGTTATCTAAAACAAGAAATACCCATTGTCATTTAAACGTCTTGTAGTATCGAGTAAGCATTTGAAGTTACAATATGGACATATTGAATTTAACGCAATACGAAACAAGTATTTCGTTCTACAGTTGTGGCATAATCTTCAGTTGAACTTTTTTTTTGGTTTACTTTTAACATTGTGTTACCAGAAATTGTATTTACATTCTAAAATACGTCACAACATGGTGTACATATATGACAGAAACCTTTGAACACAAATTATATTTAACTTTGTGATTTCAAAGATGACAAAAATTAAGTTGCTTAAAACTGATGTTGTGAATCTTGTATGTTCTTATATATATATATATATCCGGCCACAAACTGTGAAGATGTCTTAAACGTGCCTAAAGATAATTTAAAAACTTTGCGACTTTTGTACGCTTTTAAGGCCGATATGCGGACGCCGAGAAGTCAACAGCACCTTAGTTTAAGTATATTAAAGTGTAGCTGAACAAAAAATTGTATTAATAATACATTTCAAAACACTGTTTACATAGTATCGCCTCAAGTAATCTATTTCGGATATTTATTTTGTGGTACAGTTACGCACGTTGCTTAACGCAAATACATACAGAATGTCACGACGTTTACTGAATTTATACACACAACCATTGGGACTCCTGTAATGATGCCATTTTAAGCTCTAGTACATTGAATTAAAATACAAGCATTATTAAGGTAAGACACAACAACAACAATTGAATTGTGGTTATGTCATTTATTAAATTTATAAAGAACGATTCAACAAAATTGAAAACTATAATTGACTGGGAAAAACAGTATAATAACATAACATATTTACGCAATGACGTAACAATATAATTAAGTTTACCTAATACATAATATATACAAGAGAAGGTGTTTATAGCTAAAAGCTAATTCTTGAAAGTCCTTTATATTTCTAGAATTAATATTTCCATTGAAAAACAGTTAATATCTATAGCTGGATAATGATACCCATAATAACTGCCTTGAGAATTGCATAGGATTACACATCATACTTAGCTGACATGATATGTATCATTATACGATATAGACAAAACCCTTGATCTAAAATTTGATGCATAAGCCTATGATTAAATAATTCTTTCTTTTCTGTATCAATCAAGCTGTATCAAGCAAGAGAAAAGAAACGATTTCTGATAGCAGTATAGCTAGAATATCTTTTTAATTTAAATTATTTCTGTCACCCTTATTTCGCATCCGGGACAATCCATGCCTACAGCAAAGTGAACTTTTTCCAAAAGCTTCAAATAATTGTAAATCTGAAAAAAACACAAGAAAAAAACATAATTAGGATAGGAATAAAATGAAAGGAAAATCGATAACGAGTGAATTGCATCAAAATCGTACAAAGTATAACACACAGTATGAAGTATAAAACAAAATGCTTGCGATATAACAAACCAAATATTGACGATTGCTGTACTTATCTATATCATTGTTTTCAGAAATTTCATGAAGACCACATTGTATTAAAAAAAAAGAAATCGATTATTTTGATATGATATGATTGATTATTAAGACTAGTATTAATATTCTTTATCAAATCGACACTCAATGTATCATAACAGGCTTGCAAATGGAACTGACAAAAAAAACGTCTTTATTATATTCGATATCGGCAAACAATACGAAAAACATTTAAACGTCATGAAAAGGCATTGATTGATTAGTATTCAGGTTAAACAACCAATCACTTTTCAGCAAAGTTTTTTTCTCCTGTAAAAGTTGCTTGCAATGACCTTATTCAAATGTACGTTGCAAACTTCCTATATTACATTTGAATAAAATATATATCTGATTTTTTTTTTTTTGCTATTGATAATTCAATAAAATATATCATAAGTAATGATGGTCCAAGAACAAAAAGCACGTCGTTGATGAAGTGGTTAAGATCGTTGAATTCAAATTACTTGCCCGTCACCGCTGTAGATTTTGACTTTTTTTCTTAAAAAATTTGAATTCTTTGTTATAATGATGAAGCTACCTAGCAAACTTTCGAAAAGTCGGTGATTCTTCTCACGTGCCCGCTCTTGTAATAATTCACGAGGGGGGGGGGGGCGTGAGTTTTTACTCTTTCAGTAATGCTTGTTAAGTCTGATGTATGTGTACGACGTAAAACCGCCAGAAAATATCAAAGACAGAAAGCATTATTCTGTAAATTCTTTGTTTGGAAAGTAAGGTGAATCGGTATTGTTATATTTTATCATTGTTTTGTATAAATATTCATTAAATCGCCTTGCAAATGAATTTGTTTTTCATTTATTTCTGTCCTTATTTCTCAGAACAATCTTTCTTTTGTTATTTAAGTACCTGAGTACGTCCCATAATAATGAACATAAAGGCATTTTATTGCATTAGCCTGCAAATTCAGATAATAAATTTATACTAATGATGTGGACAAATCATTCCATCTGATTTTATAAAAGTCATTGATCGATGATTATAATTATTTTATTTATACCTATACATGAGTTAATTTAAATAAATCATTTGGACAAATCATTCCGTTTAATGGAATAAAAAGTCTTTGACAGATCTTAATATTCATTTTGAAACATACCTATACATTTACATGTCTTATGTGTCAGAATGTTGATTGCTTTTGCTTTGATTTTGGACAGTTCTCTGTCATCAATAAGTATAAGTTTATTTTCAAAGGAACGAAGATAACGATATGATGTATTCAAGTAGTATGATCACGAAGAAAACAAAAATAAGCAATGCATAATATTGAACTATCGTAAAATGAGTTTATCATTTGATAAAACCTATTATTCATCGCTGTGTTTTACTTTGTCATGTTTTTTAAATGTAATTGTTAACATAAACACATACTTATTTACAATAAGAACGACCAATACTATACACAAGAACAACTAAGAATTTATATATCGATTGTCACTGTGTCCATACAAATAAATGGATACCTTGTAGTACGATTACTCTGATTTACCAGTTGAAAAGCCTTTTGTACTTACAATTTAAGCTACACAGTTTTACTTTTTGTATATTTATACTTTATAATCATATATTATATCTAAATCATTAATTATGAAATAAATTACACACTTGAGATTATGTAGATAAAATCAATGGTTTATACATAGAATTAATTAATATGTTTATACATGTTGTTTGTATTACCAAATTGAATATTAATTTTTCTTACCATTTCCCCGTTGTGTGAAAATGAGACCCTGAAAAAGACAATGATATTAAAGTACACAATTATTATATAAATATGAATAGTTAGTTCAGTTTGATATCTGTTCGGTTTCCTTTTTGTATGTGATTTTTAAAACAAGCCTTTATTTAAACTCTGTGATAAATATTATACCTGCCTATTATATTTATTAGTATATACCAGCTGAATTGATATGTCACCAGGTTTTACCCTCAAGTACTACTAAAGTACATGGGAAATTATAATTGTAGAGCATACTCAAATAGCTGCAGGTTTATTTTTGTCGCGCCGGTTTTAGGCAAATTTAACCCCTGTTTTTACGCGCTTAAAAATGAAAACTATCTTAAATTGATATTTTTACTAAAAGGTTTAAAAGTTAATATGTTTTGTGTTTCTATCTTGACTACTTTTTTTTAATAAAACATCAATGAAAGTTTGCATTTGTCATGGCAAAGTGTGTTTTGTCATGGCATTTCGTTTAATTTGCCATGTCAGAGGAGAAAGCGACCATCACTTGTTACCCATTTATACATTCTTATTATATTTATAATTGTTTTAGTTACCCGATTAAAATATTTTATTTCTCTAACGAATAGACAGTCAGTTTATATGTAGTAAATATAATACCATTGTAGATCTCAAATACATGTATTTTAAAAAGGAACAATTTATTCAAATAAGTGTTTTAAAAGATTTAATGATTTATAACCCACCTCACTTGTCAAATATCATAATACAACTGCGTCAATAATGTGGCGATCGCTATTGATATATATTGATGTGATTAAAATTTAATTATCATCAATCAGTATTACATATGAGAATTAGTCAATAAGGTTATCATACTTTATCAATAAATTTTTTAAATATAAAGTAATAAAAATTTACTCCAGATGTGTTCACTTCAATATCGAAGTTGTAAGTCAAACGAATCATACACATGTATTAAATGCAGTCAATCAAGTGCAATGATGATTATGAAAGATAGATAATTACATATATAACATATATTTGTATAAATCATAAATAGTACCACACAGAACATCAGCACACTTAATTGAAATTAATATCGGACTTTCAGAGTATCTAATCATACGCATTTCATAAGCATCTGAGCTTGATTTCTGAAAGCAAACAAAATTGATATTTATTTCTCAAAAATTGCAAGTGACAAATTCACAGAAAACTGAACTTCGAAAAAACACAAAATGCTCTGAGATATGGGCAGCGGACATGCCAAGTGCGTACTAAAAAGTGGGCAAACCTAAAAAGGGTGGTCAAAAAAAACAACTGATTCAGGCCTATATCTTTGGACTGGAAAAGGGTTTTTTTACATACTGATAAACATACTGTTTTTTACATTCATTATTTTATTTAATTTAAGATAAAACCAAATTAAGTAAAAACAAATATTTTACAGTAATAATATTTGACTTGGTTGACATATTGACCATCCAATAAGCATCACCATCACAGACGCGTATTGTCAAATAACATACAAATAATAATCACTTGTATCTCGCTGTAGGCTATGTGCGACATTCATTTGAACAATTAAAATATATATGATTAATTAGACAATGACGAAATACCAAATGAGCTAAAGTTGCACTTTTATACCTTTATCGAATAAGATTAAAATCTGCAATATATTGAAAAAGATCTCAAACAGATGTCATCGTCTAAGGGGAAATGTACATGCCTGGTGATATTTTTCTTTGAATTTCCAGTCACATAAGTGGCTGAAACAAAGCCACAAGAAGCAAGTAAAGCTTGTTTTCTTCCGAGCACGAGTAGAAAGAAAATAGATTTGTAAATTCATCACTGTATCCGATACAACTTTGTAACAATGACACAAAGTCAATCAATACAACGTGGACACACAATACTAGAACAAACCTTATCCGTTTCTTTCAATCAAATTTAATAACCAATAATAATCAGATTTAGCAAAAATATAATTAACAGAATAAGTAAATAATGACGTCCATATACGTTTATAACCCACGTATACAATTTAGAGTATTAATGAAGAAAAAGAATATTTATCTTTTAAAAACATAAATAACAAATGTTCGAAATATATAATAAGATATTGTACTCACTCTGGGATCAGCCTGAAACATATAAGTACGAATGATAGATAAAAAGTGTAACACAGTAACGCTGAATTCATCTTTATAATATTTATGTTCTACATGTTCTATTGCGTAAAGTGTTTAAAATAAATTGTAAAGTAACCGATGATACAAAATATAAAACCTTAAAGCTATTAGTAAGGATAGATTCAAACATGAAATAAAGAAGTACAAACAAAATATGATTAACATTGTTAGACTAGATATGTTATATATGCATCGACAAAATTTCCCCAAACACTGGACAAATGTTTGCATATCTGTGTTAGATTTTGTTAAGCAGAACTTTTCATTTAAAGCAGTAACACTTTGGCAATGCATCTTCGTTTATTCAAAACAATATATTTCAATTAGTCCATTAATAAAACATATCATCAGTAGAAAAAGTATACTATTCTTAACACGTTTCTATAGCAAATTTATAGCCTTTTATAAGTTTGGAATAGTGTGAAGTCAGCAAATTAACATTCACTAATTATCATTATTTTTATATGCTATTTTGTTATTGATATAACTAGACATTTTGAGCAACAATTTAATAGTTCGGTTTGTCGAAACAATATTAACTTCAAATTAGTATAAATGTTCGAAAAGAAAACGTAAAAAGAACACGAAAAAACGAACAAGAAGCATCCTTTTATATTGCAATTGTGCTAGTGCATCTTTTGTTCGTGATATAACGACAGCAACATTATCCCCTATATTTAAACGCATTTTCTGCAAATAGAAATTAATGCGCGAATATGTTGTTGTAAATATTGAAAACTCTTCATTACTGTATGTTTAAAGAGTAAAATATGTAGCTAAATATTAATCTGTCTGCGTCATAACATTATTTCTTTTATTATCATTACTCTTGAGGGATCTCCTTTCTTTTTATTTGGTAACATATATGTTATATTACACTAGGCATAACAAATGCAATGCAGTATGCAGCAAAAAAGTACGATTTAATTTTAAAAAATGCAGTTGATGAAATAAAAAACATGCCTATTACTTTATACATAATCTATATTACCGATGCTGGTCAGCCTAAATGATGACACTTTATCATAATTAATATTGTTCTGGAGATATAAGATGCTCAAATAGATGACATGATAAACCTGTGGCATTTGGTATAAATGGTGCTCAAAAAGATGACATGATAAAACCAGTAGCATTTAGTAATTTATCAATTTATCAATCGTTGCTTTGAATAGTATGAACAAAATGTTCTTTGATTAAGAGCCTGCTGTAAAAAGACATTCATTATGCGGATGATATATAAATATACAAGATTTTATACTTTTTATTTAGAAATTTTCATATTGTCATAAACATATTTCACATTCCTAACCTGTAGGGTAGCATTGACTCAATGTTGTTATAGTAATTCCATTTCCATGATATTGTCCTAAAAACAACGTGAATTTAAATGATATTCCTATAATAATTGCCTTTTCTTGCCATGTTCTCCTCAAATGTGCCTCTTGTTAAATCCGTTGAATATTATTAAGCGAGTAAAACGCCGTTTAAACGTATGAATTGGTTATTCCTAAGTCATATTTTTAATCGAACTGTTTCTTTCAAAACATAATAGATAAGATTAACTCTGAAAAGCACAACTTTAATTACGAAGTTATTTTTTTAAAGACAGCCATATATGTATAGCACCACAACAAGTACCAATGCCTTCAGATTAATGCTAATTTTTATAAACATTTTGAAAATTCATTTAAAGTAAGACATTGTGAAGTGATCAAACAAATTATTGACACACTGCAAAAGGTATTTACAATTCACGTGACTGTGTAAATAACGCAGAAGAAGTGGTGTGATAAATATTGCCAAAAATACTCATTAATTGTAGAAAACAGCTTTGTACTTCAATCTTAAAACGTTTTTATTATTCCTTAGAAATTCTGCTCAAATGGAGACGAGCAGCTTTCGACATGATCCGATGCTTAATGTTATTTTTATTTTTAAATTGCTAATAGCTACACTCGCCGATGATATATAAAATGATATATCTTTATTGTAATAATAATCTTAATCAGCAACAACATTTTATATTTATTTACAGACATTACTAAACATAGTGAAAGTAAGCCAAATGACTAGACACGTTGAATTAAAAAAAATAATGTTCTATTAATTTATATGATTTTCTTTCCATATTTTGTTTTTGTGTTTGCGTTTAGCGGGACATTGACACATAATTGGCTATACCTCGCCGAACACGATGATTGCTTAAATAAGAATATTAAAAATAAAGGAAGGGATTATTACAATGTCTTAAACTTATACAAATTATATTAGGATACAAGTTTATTCATTTAAGAAATCGATCAATGCTTTGGAAGGAATTGAGTCAAAAGGTTTTAAAAGTGAGTTTAACCCGGTTATATCTATCACGAACCTGTTCAATTCATTGCATTCAAGAAGAAAATGTTTGACGATAATTTATAACAACCTTTATAACAAGGAACATTATCGCCTATTAAGAGATAAAAATGTGTATATTTAGTGTGATCTATTCGATATCTAATAAGAACCTCCTGATTATGTTTAACAATTTGGGGATACAACATTCTGTAGGAGTAAATCAGACCTGCCATTCATGGCTTCTGCAACTCAATCAAGTAAAGTATTAGACCTGGATGATCCTACATTTCGGTAATTAGACAATTAGAACACTTTCGTCCAACCTAATTGCATAATGATTCTGGTACTATCAATAGCATTAATATAAGCATCCAACTAAAAACATAATTTATCAAAGTTGTTATCTTGTGCTTATTCATTAATTTTCACAACGGTCTTTATACATGAGCGTGAATATTCAAGAAACAACATCGTATATCATATGTAATGGGAGGCTCCATAGGGACGCCAATATTGGGGAAAGTACATATTGTTCAATAAAAGGATCAAGCGTCGTAGATTATCTACTTGTACACATGAATGATTTGAATTCCATTTCTGACTTTTCAGTCGCCGAACCCAACGAATTTTCCGACCATAACGGATTAAGTTTAAATATTCCTTGTAATACGGGGAAGTCAAAAACCGGGCCCGCGAAGCGGGTCCGGGCTTTGGCTTGCCCGGCTATAGACTACGCGTGTATATTTAAAAGAAAATCAAATAAAAACAATTAAAAAATATATAGAATTCTACACCTATCAATGAAATTTTCAATGTCAGTTCTAGTCGGGCGCCGCCATTTACAATGTAACTCAATGATAATAGGCGGGGTATTCCCATAACGGAACAAATCTCAACTTTTCGGATAAATAATAAACGTCGAGTGTTCCGAGTGAAAACGGAAGCGGCGCATTTAATACCGAATGACACCTTTAAAACGGAAAGAATGAAAGGAATTTTTAGAGACTTCCCCGTGCATAGGCTTTGTCTAATTTCATATTAAAGTAAATGATAACTCTAATCAAACTGAACAGTGTGATACCATTATTAAATGGGATGAAAATAAAAGGGAATCATTTTTAAACCTGCTTCGATCAAAAAGGAACATATTAAATGATAAAATTGAACAGATTTGTAGCAACGAAAATGTTAAAATTATTGCAGATAGGTTTATTGAAAGTTTACACGAATGTGCATCTAATGTCTTTAGCGTAAAGCGTAAACACAATAATTCTTGTAAAAATAAATGGTATAAATATAATAGTAATTAAATATGGCGGCGTAGCGTACGCGTTTTTTGTGAGCGGAGAAAAAAAATATAAGAATCTGTAATTTATTGGACTATTTTGATTTTTTTGGAAAATATTTTATTAGCAAAAGGTGTTGTTTGTTAAAAGTGGTTAGTTTTACGGATTTAAATGGATTCAAATGGATATAGACACTAGATTTGCTGTATCTGTAAGTAATCGTTTCCAAATTTTGCAAGGGCGCAAAAGTGACGAACAAAGGAAAATGCAATCATTGAACATATCTAGACAAAACTTCGAAAATAGTTCTGTAGACAATAAACTGCTCTTGATGTTTGATGAGTTACGTTCTATTCGAGATGAGCAGGCTAATTGTAAGCATGAAATGATAAACTTTCAGCAAACACTTGGTACACTGAATGAAAAACTAGTTGAAGTCATTCACACTGCTGATACCCAGTCCCAATTCATGAAAACACTTGCTTACAAATCAATCGATGCTGAAGCCCGATCGAGACGCAACAATCTGATTTTTCGTGGTTTTGTGGAAAATGAAGGTGAAAATTGTACCTCACTTATTTTAGATTTTATCGAAAATCGGCTGACCATTAGAAGTAACGACGTTCGAATCGCACGTGCTCACAGGCTTGGCATGAAGGATCGTAGAAAGCATATACAGCGCAGACCTATAATTGTCAATTTCACTGAATTCTGCGATGTGGAAATCATTATGAAAAATGTGACGTTGCTGAAAAATACCGGGTTTTCGATTGACTATGATTTCCCTAAAGAAATACAAGAAGCCCGATCCCGCTTGTATCCACGCATGAAAGGTCTTAAAAGACAGAACCCCCAGGCTAAGATCGTAATGGTATACCCGGCCAAGCTCCTCATGGACGGTAAACTTATAGGCGACGAGCTACCAGAGTGGAATTCTTATATCAGGGCG